>NW_026967576.1:265654-541950 GCF_028390025.1 Pseudophryne corroboree | reverse complement strand
AACTGTGATGTGTGCGCATCCTACCCTCACTTCTGCTGTGCACACTTCTCCAACCACAACCTAACTGTGATGTGTGCGCATCCTACCCTCACTTCTGCTGTGCACACTTCTCCCACCACAACCTAACTGTGATGTGTGCGCATCCTACCCTCACTTCTGCTGTGCACACTTCTCCCACCACAACCTAACTGTGATGTGTGCGCATCCTACCCTCACTTCTGCTGTGCACACTTCTCCCACCACAACCTAACTGTGATGTGTGCGCATCCTACCCTCACTTCTGCTGTGCACACTTCTCCCACCACAACCTAACTGTGATGTGTGCGCATCCTACCCTCACTTCTGCTGTGCACACTTCTCCCACCACAACCTAACTGTGATGTGTGCGCATCCTACCCTCACTTCTGCTGTGCACACTTCTCCCACCACAACCTAACTGTGATGTGTGCGCATCCTACCCTCACTTCTGCTGTGCACACTTCTCCCACCACAACCTAACTGTGATGTGTGCGCATCCTACCCTCACTTCTGCTGTGCACACTTCTCCCACCACAACCTAACTGTGATGTGTGCGCATCCTACCCTCACTTCTGCTGTGCACACTTCTCCCACCACAACCTAACTGTGATGTGTGCGCATCCTACCCTCACTTCTGCTGTGCACACTTCTCCCACCACAACCTAACTGTGATGTGTGCGCATCCTACCCTCACTTCTGCTGTGCACACTTCTCCCACCACAACCTAACTGTGATGTGTGCGCATCCTACCCTCACTTCTGCTGTGCACACTTCTCCCACCACAACCTAACTGTGATGTGTGCGCATCCTACCCTCACTTCTGCTGTGCACACTTCTCCCACCACAACCTAACTGTGACGTGTGCGCATCCTACCCTCACTTCTGCTGTGCACACTTCTCCCACCACAACCTAACTGTGATGTGTGCGCATCCTACCCTCACTTCTGCTGTGCACACTTCTCCCACCACAACCTAACTGTGATGTGTGCGCATCCTACCCTCACTTCTGCTGTGCACACTTCTCCCACCACAACCTAACTGTGATGTGTGCGCATCCTACCCTCACTTCTGCTGTGCACACTTCTCCCACCACAACCTAACTGTGATGTGTGCGCATCCTACCCTCACTTCTGCTGTGCACACTTCTCCCACCACAACCTAACTGTGATGTGTGCGCATCCTACCCTCACTTCTGCTGTGCACACTTCTCCCACCACAACCTAACTGTGATCGTGTGCGCATCCTACCCTCACTTGCTGTGCACACTTCTCCCACCACAACCTAACTGTGATGTGTGCGCATCCTACCCTCACTTCTGCTGTGCACACTTCTCCCACCACAACCTAACTGTGATGTGTGCGCATCCTACCCTCACTTCTACTGTGCACACTTCTCCCACCACAACCTAACTGTGATGTGTGCGCATCCTACCCTCACTTCTGCTGTGCACACTTCTCCCACCACAACCTAACTGTGATGTGTGCGCATCCTACCCTCACTTCTGCTGTGCACACTTCTCCCACCACAACCTAACTGTGACGTGTGCGCATCCTACCCTCACTTCTGCTGTGCACACTTCTCCCACCACAACCTAACTGTGACGTGTGCGCATCCTACCCTCACTTCTGCTGTGCACACTTCTCCCACCACAACCTAACTGTGATGTGTGCGCATCCTACCCTCACTTCTGCTGTGCACACTTCTCCCACCACAACCTAACTGTGATGTGTGCGCATCCTACCCTCACTTCTGCTGTGCACACTTCTCCCACCACAACCTAACTGTGACGTGTGCGCATCCTACCCTCACTTCTGCTGTGCACACTTCTCCCACCACAACCTAACTGTGATGTGTGCGCATCCTACCCTCACTTCTGCTGTGCACACTTCTCCCACCACAACCTAACTGTGATGTGTGCGCATCCTACCCTCACTTCTGCTGTGCACACTTCTCCCACCACAACCTAACTGTGATGTGTGCGCATCCTACCCTCACTTCTGCTGTGCACACTTCTCCCACCACAACCTAACTGTGATGTGTGCGCATCCTACCCTCACTTCTGCTGTGCACACTTCTCCCACCACAACCTAACTGTGATGTGTGCGCATCCTACCCTCACTTCTGCTGTGCACACTTCTCCCACCACAACCTAACTGTGATGTGTGCGCATCCTACCCTCACTTCTGCTGTGCACACTTCTCCCACCACAACCTAACTGTGATGTGTGCGCATCCTACCCTCACTTCTGCTGTGCACACTTCTCCCACCACAACCTAACTGTGATGTGTGCGCATCCTACCCTCACTTCTGCTGTGCACACTTCTCCCACCACAACCTAACTGTGACGTGTGCGCATCCTACCCTCACTTCTGTGCACACTTCTCCCACCACAACCTAACTGTGATGTGTGCGCATCCTACCCTCACTTCTGCTGTGCACACTTCTCCCACCACAACCTAACTGTGATGTGTGCGCATCCTACCCTCACTTCTGCTGTGCACACTTCTCCCACCACAACCTAACTGTGATGTGTGCGCATCCTACCCTCACTTCTGCTGTGCACACTTCTCCACCACAACCTAACTGTGATGTGTGCGCATCCTACCCTCACTTCTGCTGTGCACACTTCTCCCACCACAACCTAACTGTGATGTGTGCGCATCCTACCCTCACTTCTACTGTGCACACTTCTCCCACCACAACCTAACTGTGACGTGTGCGCATCCTACCCTCACTTCTGCTGTGCACACTTCTCCCACCACAACCTAACTGTGATGTGTGCGCATCCTACCCTCACTTCTGCTGTGCACACTTCTCCAACCACAACCTAACTGTGATGTGTGCGCATCCTACCCTCACTTCTGCTGTGCACACTTCTCCCACCACAACCTAACTGTGATGTGTGCGCATCCTACCCTCACTTCTACTGTGCACACTTCTCCCACCACAACCTAACTGTGATGTGTGCGCATCCTACCCTCACTTCTGCTGTGCACACTTCTCCAACCACAACCTAACTGTGATGTGTGCGCATCCTACCCTCACTTCTGCTGTGCACACTTCTCCCACCACAACCTAACTGTGATGTGTGCGCATCCTACCCTCACTTCTGCTGTGCACACTTCTCCCACCACAACCTAACTGTGATGTGTGCGCATCCTACCCTCACTTCTGCTGTGCACACTTCTCCCACCACAACCTAACTGTGATGTGTGCGCATCCTACCCTCACTTCTGCTGTGCACACTTCTCCCACCACAACCTAACTGTGATGTGTGCGCATCCTACCCTCACTTCTGCTGTGCACACTTCTCCCACCACAACCTAACTGTGATGTGTGCGCATCCTACCCTCACTTCTGCTGTGCACACTTCTCCCACCACAACCTAACTGTGATGTGTGCGCATCCTACCCTCACTTCTGCTGTGCACACTTCTCCCACCACAACCTAACTGTGATGTGTGCGCATCCTACCCTCACTTCTGCTGTGCACACTTCTCCCACCACAACCTAACTGTGATATGTGCGCATCCTACCCTCACTTCTGCTGTGCACACTTCTCCCACCACAACCTAACTGTGACGTGTGCGCATCCTACCCTCACTGCTGTGCACACTTCTCCCACCACAACCTAACTGTGATGTGTGCGCATCCTACCCTCACTTCTGCTGTGCACACTTCTCCCACCACAACCTAACTGTGATGTGTGCGCATCTACCCTCACTTCTGCTGTGCACACTTCTCCCACCACAACCTAACTGTGATGTGTGCGCATCCTACCCTCACTTCTGCTGTGCACACTTCTCCCACCACAACCTAACTGTGATGTGTGCGCATCCTACCCTCACTTCTACTGTGCACACTTCTCCCACCACAACCTAACTGTGATGTGTGCGCATCCTACCCTCACTTCTGCTGTGCACACTTATCCCACCACAACCTAACTGTGATGTGTGCGCATCCTACCCTCACTTCTGCTGTGCACACTTCTCCCACCACAACCTAACTGTGATGTGTGCGCATCCTACCCTCACTTCTGCTGTGCACACTTCTCCCACCACAACCTAACTGTGACGTGTGCGCATCCTACCCTCACTTCTGCTGTGCACACTTCTCCCACCACAACCTAACTGTGATGTGTGCGCATCCTACCCTCACTTCTGCTGTGCACACTTCTCCCACCACAACCTAACTGTGATGTGTGCGCATCCTACCCTCACTGATGTGCACAGTTCTCCCACCACAACCTAACTGTGATATGTGCGCATCCTACCCTCACTTCTGCTGTGCACACTTCTCCCACCACAACCTAACTGTGACGTGTGCGCATCCTACCCTCACTTCTGCTGTGCACACTTCTCCCACCACAACCTAACTGTGATGTGTGCGCATCCTACCCTCACTTCTGCTGTGCACACTTCTCCCACCACAACCTAACTGTGATGTGTGCGCATCCTACCCTCACTTCTGCTGTGCACACTTCTCCCACCACAACCTAACTGTGAAGTGTGCGCATCCTACCCTCACTTCTGCTGTGCACACTTCTCCACCACAACCTAACTGTGACGTGTGCGCATCCTACCCTCACTTCTGCTGTGCCTACTTCTCCCACCACAACCTAACTGTGATGTGTGCGCATCCTACCCTCACTTCTGCTGTGCACACTTCTCCCACCACAACCTAACTGTGATGTGTGCGCATCCTACCCTCACTTCTGCTGTGCACACTTCTCCCACCACAACCTAACTGTGATGTGTGCGCATCCTACCCTCACTTCTGCTGTGCACACTTCTCCCACCACAACCTAACTGTGATGTGTGCGCATCCTACCCTCACTTCTGCTGTGCACACTTCTCCCACCACAACCTAACTGTGATGTGTGCGCATCCTACCCTCACTTCTGCTGTGCACACTTCTCCCACCACAACCTAACTGTGATGTGTGCGCATCCTACCCTCACTTCTGCTGTGCACACTTCTCCCACCACAACCTAACTGTGATGTGTGCGCATCCTACCCTCACTTCTGCTGTGCACACTTCTCCCACCACAACCTAACTGTGATGTGTGCGCATCCTACCCTCACTTCTGCTGTGCACACTTCTCCCACCACAACCTAACTGTGATGTGTGCGCATCCTACCCTCACTTCTACTGTGCACACTTCTCCCACCACAACCTAACTGTGATGTGTGCGCATCCTACCCTCACTTCTGCTGTGCCTACTTCTCCCACCACAACCTAACTGTGATGTGTGCGCATCCTACCCTCACTTCTGCTGTGCACACTTCTCCCACCACAACCTAACTGTGACGTGTGCGCATCCTACCCTCACTTCTGCTGTGCACACTTCTCCCACCACAACCTAACTGTGATGTGTGCGCATCCTACCCTCACTTCTGCTGTGCACACTTCTCCCACCACAACCTAACTGTGATGTGTGCGCATCCTACCCTCACTTCTGCTGTGCACACTTCTCCCACCACAACCTAACTGTGATGTGTGCGCATCCTACCCTCACTTCTGCTGTGCACACTTCTCCCACCACAACCTAACTGTGATGTGTGCGCATCCTACCCTCACTTCTGCTGTGCACACTTCTCCCACCACAACCTAACTGTGATGTGTGCGCATCCTACCCTCACTTCTGCTGTGCACACTTCTCCCACCACAACCTAACTGTGATGTGTGCGCATCCTACCCTCACTTCTGCTGTGCACACTTCTCCCACCACAACCTAACTGTGATGTGTGCGCATCCTACCCTCACTTCTGCTGTGCACACTTCTCCCACCACAACCTAACTGTGATGTGTGCGCATCCTACCCTCACTTCTGCTGTGCACACTTCTCCCACCACAACCTAACTGTGACGTGTGCGCATCCTACCCTCACTTCTGCTGTGCACACTTCTCCCACCACAACCTAACTGTGATGTGTGCGCATCCTACCCTCACTTCTGCTGTGCACACTTCTCCCACCACAACCTAACTGTGATGTGTGCGCATCCTACCCTCACTTCTGCTGTGCACACTTCTCCCACCACAACCTAACTGTGATGTGTGCGCATCCTACCCTCACTTCTGCTGTGCACACTTCTCCCACCACAACCTAACTGTGATGTGTGCGCATCCTACCCTCACTTCTGCTGTGCACACTTCTCCCACCACAACCTAACTGTGATGTGTGCGCATCCTACCCTCACTTGCTGTGCACACTTCTCCCACCACAACCTAACTGTGATGTGTGCGCATCCTACCCTCACTTCTGCTGTGCACACTTCTCCCACCACAACCTAACTGTGATGTGTGCGCATCCTACCCTCACTTCTGCTGTGCACACTTCTCCCACCACAACCTAACTGTGATGTGTGCGCATCCTACCCTCACTTCTGCTGTGCACACTTCTCCCACCACAACCTAACTGTGACGTGTGCGCATCCTACCCTCACTTCTGCTGTGCCACTTCTCCCACCACAACCTAACTGTGATGTGTGCGCATCCTACCCTCACTTCTACTGTGCACACTTCTCCCACCACAACCTAACTGTGATGTGTGCGCATCCTACCCTCACTTCTGCTGTGCACACTTCTCCCACCACAACCTAACTGTGATGTGTGCGCATCCTACCCTCACTTCTGCTGTGCACACTTCTCCCACCACAACCTAACTGTGATGTGTGCGCATCCTACCCTCACTTCTGCTGTGCCACTTCTCCCACCACAACCTAACTGTGATGTGTGCGCATCCTACCCTCACTTCTGCTGTGCACACTTCTCCCACCACAACCTAACTGTGATGTGTGCGCATCCTACCCTCACTTCTGCTGTGCACACTTCTCCCACCACAACCTAACTGTGATGTGTGCGCATCCTACCCTCACTTCTGCTGTGCACACTTCTCCCACCACAACCTAACTGTGATGTGTGCGCATCCTACCCTCACTTCTGCTGTGCACACTTCTCCCACCACAACCTAACTGTGATGTGTGCGCATCCTACCCTCACTTCTGCTGTGCACACTTCTCCCACCACAACCTAACTGTGACGTGTGCGCATCCTACCCTCACTTCTGCTGTGCACACTTCTCCCACCACAACCTAACTGTGATGTGTGCGCATCCTACCCTCACTTCTGCTGTGCACACTTCTCCCACCACAACCTAACTGTGATGTGTGCGCATCCTACCCTCACTTCTACTGTGCACACTTCTCCCACCACAACCTAACTGTGATGTGTGCGCATCCTACCCTCACTTCTGCTGTGCACACTTCTCCACCACAACCTAACTGTGACTGTGTGCGCATCCTACCCTCACTTCTGCTGTGCACACTTCTCCCACCACAACCTAACTGTGATGTGTGCGCATCCTACCCTCACTTCTGCTGTGCACACTTCTCCCACCACAACCTAACTGTGATGTGTGCGCATCCTACCCTCACTTCTGCTGTGCACACTTCTCCCACCACAACCTAACTGTGATGTGTGCGCATCCTACCCTCACTTCTGCTGTGCACACTTCTCCCACCACAACCTAACTGTGATGTGTGCGCATCCTACCCTCACTTCTGCTGTGCACACTTCTCCCACCACAACCTAACTGTGATCGTGTGCGCATCCTACCCTCACTTCTGCTGTGCACACTTCTCCCACCACAACCTAACTGTGATGTGTGCGCATCCTACCCTCACTTCTACTGTGCACACTTCTCCCACCACAACCTAACTGTGACGTGTGCGCATCCTACCCTCACTGATGTGCACACTTCTCCCACCACAACCTAACTGTGACGTGTGCGCATCCTACCCTCACTTCTGCTGTGCACACTTCTCCACCACAACCTAACTGTGATGTGTGCGCATCCTACCTCACTTCTGCTGTGCACACTTCTCCCACCACAACCTAACTGTGATGTGTGCGCATCCTACCCTCACTTCTACTGTGCACACTTCTCCCACCACAACCTAACTGTGATGTGTGCGCATCCTACCCTCACTTCTGCTGTGCACACTTCTCCCACCACAACCTAACTGTGATGTGTGCGCATCCTACCCTCACTTCTGCTGTGCACACTTCTCCCACCACAACCTAACTGTGATGTGTGCGCATCCTACCCTCACTTCTGCTGTGCACACTTCTCCCACCACAACCTAACTGTGATGTGTGCGCATCCTACCCTCACTTCTGCTGTGCACACTTCTCCCACCACAACCTAACTGTGATGTGTGCGCATCCTACCCTCACTTCTGCTGTGCACACTTCTCCCACCACAACCTAACTGTGATGTGTGCGCATCCTACCCTCACTTCTGCTGTGCACACTTCTCCCACCACAACCTAACTGTGATGTGTGCGCATCCTACCCTCACTTCTACTGTGCACACTTCTCCCACCACAACCTAACTGTGACGTGTGCGCATCCTACCCTCACTTCTGCTGTGCACACTTCTCCCACCACAACCTAACTGTGATGTGTGCGCATCCTACCTCACTTCTGCTGTGCACACTTCTCCCACCACAACCTAACTGTGATGTGTGCGCATCCTACCCTCACTTCTGCTGTGCACACTTCTCCCACCACAACCTAACTGTGATGTGTGCGCATCCTACCCTCACTTCTGCTGTGCACACTTCTCCCACCACAACCTAACTGTGATGTGTGCGCATCCTACCCTCACTTCTGCTGTGCACACTTCTCCCACCACAACCTAACTGTGATGTGTGCGCATCCTACCCTCACTTCTGCTGTGCACACTTCTCCCACCACAACCTAACTGTGATGTGTGCGCATCCTACCCTCACTTCTGCTGTGCACACTTCTCCCACCACAACCTAACTGTGATGTGTGCGCATCCTACCCTCACTTCTACTGTGCACACTTCTCCCACCACAACCTAACTGTGATGTGTGCGCATCCTACCCTCACTTCTGCTGTGCACACTTCTCCACCACAACCTAACTGTGACGTGTGCGCATCCTACCCTCACTGATGTGCACACTTCTCCCACCACAACCTAACTGTGATGTGTGCGCATCCTACCCTCACTTCTACTGTGCACACTTCTCCCACCACAACCTAACTGTGATGTGTGCGCATCCTACCCTCACTTCTGCTGTGCACACTTCTCCCACCACAACCTGTGACGTGTGCGCATCCTACCCTCACTTCTGCTGTGCACACTTCTCCCACCACAACCTAACTGTGACGTGTGCGCATCCTACCCTCACTTCTGCTGTGCACACTTCTCCCACCACAACCTAACTGTGATGTGTGCGCATCCTACCCTCACTTCTGCTGTGCACACTTCTCCCACCACAACCTAACTGTGATGTGTGCGCATCCTACCCTCACTTCTGCTGTGCACACTTCTCCCACCACAACCTAACTGTGATGTGTGCGCATCCTACCCTCACTTCTGCTGTGCACACTTCTCCCACCACAACCTAACTGTGACGTGTGCGCATCCTACCCTCACTTCTACTGTGCCTACTTCTCCCACCACAACCTAACTGTGATGTGTGCGCATCCTACCCTCACTGATGTGCACACTTCTCCCACCACAACCTAACTGTGATGTGTGCGCATCCTACCCTCACTGATGTGCACACTTCTCCCACCACAACCTAACTGTGACGTGTGCGCATCCTACCCTCACTTCTGCTGTGCACACTTCTCCCACCACAACCTAACTGTGATGTGTGCGCATCCTACCTTCACTTCTGCTGTGCACACTTCTCCCACCACAACCTAACTGTGATGTGTGCGCATCCTACCCTCACTTCTGCTGTGCACACTTCTCCCACCACAACCTAACTGTGATGTGTGCGCATCCTACCCTCACTTCTGCTGTGCACACTTCTCCCACCACAACCTAACTGTGATGTGTGCGCATCCTACCCTCACTTCTGCTGTGCACACTTCTCCCACCACAACCTAACTGTGACGTGTGCGCATCCTACCCTCACTGATGTGCACACTTCTCCCACCACAACCTAACTGTGACGTGTGCGCATCCTACCCTCACTTCTGCT
Organism: Pseudophryne corroboree; assembly: GCF_028390025.1. Classification (NCBI taxonomy): domain Eukaryota; kingdom Metazoa; phylum Chordata; class Amphibia; order Anura; family Myobatrachidae; genus Pseudophryne; species Pseudophryne corroboree. Next base: position 531,908 of record NW_026967576.1, on the reverse strand, counting down.
GTGCACACTTCTCCCACCACAACCTAACTGTGATGTGTGCGCATCCTACCCTCACTTCTACTGTGCACACTTCTCCCACCACAACCTAACTGTGACGTGTGCGCATCCTACCCTCACTGATGTGCACACTTCTCCCACCACAACCTAACTGTGACGTGTGCGCATCCTACCCTCACTTCTGCTGTGCACACTTCTCCCACCACAACCTAACTGTGATGTGTGCGCATCCTACCTTCACTTCTGCTGTGCACACTTCTCCCACCACAACCTAACTGTGATGTGTGCGCATCCTACCCTCACTTCTGCTGTGCACACTTCTCCCACCACAACCTAACTGTGATGTGTGCGCATCCTACCCTCACTTCTGCTGTGCACACTTCTCCCACCACAACCTAACTGTGATGTGTGCGCATCCTACCCTCACTTCTGCTGTGCACACTTCTCCCACCACAACCTAACTGTGATGTGTGCGCATCCTACCCTCACTTCTGCTGTGCACACTTCTCCCACCACAACCTAACTGTGACGTGTGCGCATCCTACCCTCACTTCTGCTGTGCACACTTATCCCACCACAACCTAACTGTGATGTGTGCGCATCCTACCCTCACTTCTGCTGTGCACACTTCTCCCACCACAACCTAACTGTGATGTGTGCGCATCCTACCCTCACTTCTGCTGTGCACACTTCTCCCACCACAACCTAACTGTGATGTGTGCGCATCCTACCCTCACTTCTGCTGTGCCTACTTCTCCCACCACAACCTAACTGTGATGTGTGCGCATCCTACCCTCACTTCTGCTGTGCACACTTCTCCCACCACAACCTAACTGTGACGTGTGCGCATCCTACCCTCACTTCTGCTGTGCACACTTATCCCACCACAACCTAACTGTGATGTGTGCGCATCCTACCCTCACTTCTGCTGTGCCTACTTCTCCCACCACAACCTAACTGTGATGTGTGCGCATCCTACCCTCACTGCTGTGCACACTTCTCCCTCCACAACCTAACTGTGATATGTGCGCATCCTACCCTCACTTCTGCTGTGCACACTTATCCCACCACAACCTAACTGTGATGTGTGCGCATCCTACCCTCACTTCTACTGTGCACACTTATCCCACCACAACCTAACTGTGATGTGTGCGCATCCTACCCTCACTTCTGCTGTGCCTACTTCTCCCACCACAACCTAACTGTGATGTGTGCGCATCCTACCCTCACTGCTGTGCACACTTCTCCCTCCACAACCTAACTGTGATATGTGCGCATCCTACCCTCACTTCTGCTGTGCACACTTATCCCACCACAACCTAACTGTGATGTGTGCGCATCCTACCCTCACTTCTACTGTGCACACTTCTCCCACCACAACCTAACTGTGATGTGTGCGCATCCTACCCTCACTTCTGCTGTGCACACTTCTCCCACCACAACCTAACTGTGACGTGTGCGCATCCTACCCTCACTTCTGCTGTGCACACTTCTCCCACCACAACCTAACTGTGATGTGTGCGCATCCTACCCTCACTTCTACTGTGCACACTTCTCCCACCACAACCTAACTGTGACGTGTGCGCATCCTACCCTCACTTCTGCTGTGCACACTTCTCCCACCACAACCTAACTGTGATGTGTGCGCATCCTACCCTCACTTCTGCTGTGCACACTTCTCCCACCACAACCTAACTGTGATGTGTGCGCATCCTACCCTCACTTCTGCTGTGCACACTTCTCCCACCACAACCTAACTGTGATGTGTGCGCATCCTACCCTCACTGCTGTGCACACTTCTCCCACCACAACCTAACTGTGATGTGTGCGCATCCTACCCTCACTTCTGCTGTGCACACTTCTCCCACCACAACCTAACTGTGATGTGTGCGCATCCTACCCTCACTTCTGCTGTGCACACTTCTCCCACCACAACCTAACTGTGATGTGTGCGCATCCTACCCTCACTGCTGTGCACACTTCTCCCACCACAACCTAACTGTGACGTGTGCGCATCCTACCCTCACTTCTGTGCCTACTTCTCCCACCACAACCTAACTGTGATGTGTGCGCATCCTACCCTCACTTCTGCTGTGCACACTTCTCCCACCACAACCTAACTGTGATGTGTGCGCATCCTACCCTCACTTCTGCTGTGCACACTTCTCCCACCACAACCTAACTGTGATGTGTGCGCATCCTACCCTCACTTCTGCTGTGCACACTTCTCCCACCACAACCTAACTGTGATGTGTGCGCATCCTACCCTCACTTCTACTGTGCACACTTCTCCCACCACAACCTAACTGTGATGTGTGCGCATCCTACCCTCACTTCTGCTGTGCACACTTCTCCCACCACAACCTAACTGTGATGTGTGCGCATCCTACCCTCACTTCTGCTGTGCACACTTCTCCCACCACAACCTAACTGTGACGTGTGCGCATCCTACCCTCACTTCTACTGTGCACACTTCTCCCACCACAACCTAACTGTGACGTGTGCGCATCCTACCCTCACTTCTGCTGTGCCTACTTCTCCCACCACAACCTAACTGTGATGTGTGCGCATCCTACCCTCACTTCTGCTGTGCACACTTCTCCCACCACAACCTAACTGTGATGTGTGCGCATCCTACCCTCACTTCTGCTGTGCACACTTCTCCCACCACAACCTAACTGTGATGTGTGCGCATCCTACCCTCACTGCTGTGCACACTTCTCCCACCACAACCTAACTGTGACGTGTGCGCATCCTACCCTCACTTCTGCTGTGCACACTTCTCCCACCACAACCTAACTGTGATGTGTGCGCATTCTACCCTCACTTCTGCTGTGCACACTTCTCCCACCACAACCTAACTGTGATGTGTGCGCATCCTACCCTCACTTCTGCTGTGCACACTTCTCCCACCACAACCTAACTGTGACGTGTGCGCATCCTACCCTCACTTCTGCTGTGCACACTTCTCCCACCACAACCTAACTGTGATGTGTGCGCATCCTACCCTCACTTCTGCTGTGCACACTTCTCCCACCACAACCTAACTGTGATGTGTGCGCATCCTACCCTCACTTCTGCTGTGCACACTTCTCCCACCACAACCTAACTGTGATGTGTGCGCATCCTACCCTCACTTCTACTGTGCACACTTCTCCCACCACAACCTAACTGTGATGTGTGCGCATCCTACCCTCACTTCTGCTGTGCACACTTCTCCCACCACAACCTAACTGTGACGTGTGCGCATCCTACCCTCACTTCTGCTGTGCACACTTCTCCCACCACAACCTAACTGTGATGTGTGCGCATCCTACCCTCACTTCTGCTGTGCACACTTCTCCCACCACAACCTAACTGTGATGTGTGCGCATCCTACCCTTACTGCTGTGCACACTTCTCCCACCACAACCTAACTGTGACGTGTGCGCATCCTACCCTCACTTCTGCTGTGCACACTTCTCCCACCACAACCTAACTGTGACGTGTGCGCATCCTACCCTCACTTCTGTGCCTACTTCTCCCACCACAACCTAACTGTGATGTGTGCGCATCCTACCCTCACTTCTGCTGTGCACACTTCTCCCACCACAACCTAACTGTGATGTGTGCGCATCCTACCCTCACTTCTGCTGTGCACACTTCTCCCACCACAACCTAACTGTGATGTGTGCGCATCCTACCCTCACTTCTGCTGTGCACACTTATCCCACCACAACCTAACTGTGATGTGTGCGCATCCTACCCTCACTTCTGCTGTGCACACTTCTCCCACCACAACCTGTGATGTGTGCGCATCCTACCCTCACTTCTGCTGTGCACACTTCTCCCACCACAACCTAACTGTGATGTGTGCGCATCCTACCCTCACTTCTGCTGTGCACACTTCTCCCACCACAACCTAACTGTGACGTGTGCGCATCCTACCCTCACTTCTGTGCCTACTTCTCCCACCACAACCTAACTGTGATGTGTGCGCATCCTACCCTCACTTCTACTGTGCACACTTCTCCCACCACAACCTAACTGTGATGTGTGCGCATCCTACCCTCACTTCTGCTGTGCACACTTCTCCCACCACAACCTAACTGTGACGTGTGCGCATCCTACCCTCACTTCTGCTGTGCACACTTCTCCCACCACAACCTAACTGTGACGTGTGCGCATCCTACCCTCACTTCTGCTGTGCACACTTCTCCCACCACAACCTAACTGTGACGTGTGCGCATCCTACCCTCACTTCTGCTGCGCACACTTCTCCCACCACAACCTAACTGTGATGTGTGCGCATCCTACCCTCACTTCTGCTGTGCACACTTCTCCCACCACAACCTAACTGTGACGTGTGCGCATCCTACCCTCACTTCTGCTGTGCACACTTCTCCCACCACAACCTGTGATGTGTGCGCATCCTACCCTCACTGCTGTGCACACTTCTCCCACCACAACCTAACTGTGACGTGTGCGCATCCTACCCTCACTTCTGCTGTGCACACTTCTCCCACCACAACCTAACTGTGATGTGTGCGCATCCTACCCTCACTTCTACTGTGCACACTTCTCCCACCACAACCTAACTGTGATGTGTGCGCATCCTACCCTCACTTCTGCTGTGCACACTTCTCCCACCACAACCTAACTGTGACGTGTGCGCATCCTACCCTCACTTCTGCTGTGCACACTTCTCCCACCACAACCTAACTGTGATGTGTGCGCATCCTACCCTCACTTCTGCTGTGCACACTTCTCCCACCACAACCTAACTGTGATGTGTGCGCATCCTACCCTCACTTCTGCTGTGCACACTTCTCCCACCACAACCTAACTGTGACGTGTGCGCATCCTACCCTCACTTCTGCTGTGCACACTTCTCCCACCACAACCTAACTGTGACGTGTGCGCATCCTACCCTCACTTCTGCTGCGCACACTTCTCCCACCACAACCTAACTGTGATGTGTGCGCATCCTACCCTCACTTCTGCTGTGCACACTTCTCCCACCACAACCTAACTGTGATGTGTGCGCATCCTACCCTCACTTCTACTGTGCACACTTCTCCCACCACAACCTAACTGTGATGTGTGCGCATCCTACCCTCACTTCTGCTGTGCACACTTCTCCCACCACAACCTAACTGTGATGTGTGCGCATCCTACCCTCACTTCTGCTGTGCACACTTCTCCCACCACAACCTAACTGTGATATGTGCGCATCCTACCCTCACTTCTGCTGTGCACACTTCTCCCACCACAACCTAACTGTGATGTGTGCGCATCCTACCCTCACTTCTGCTGTGCACACTTCTCCCACCACAACCTAACTGTGATGTGTGCGCATCCTACCCTCACTTCTGCTGTGCACACTTCTCCCACCACAACCTAACTGTGATATGTGCGCATCCTACCCTCACTTCTGCTGTGCACACTTCTCCCACCACAACCTAACTGTGATATGTGCGCATCCTACCCTCACTTCTACTGTGCACACTTCTCCCACCACAACCTAACTGTGATGTGTGCGCATCCTACCCTCACTTCTGCTGTGCACACTTCTCCCACCACAACCTAACTGTGATGTGTGCGCATCCTACCCTCACTTCTGCTGTGCACACTTCTCCCACCACAACCTAACTGTGATATGTGCGCATCCTACCCTCACTTCTGCTGCGCACACTTCTCCCACCACAACCTAACTGTGATGTGTGCGCATCCTACCCTCACTTCTGCTGTGCACACTTCTCCCACCACAACCTAACTGTGATGTGTGCGCATCCTACCCTCACTTCTACTGTGCACACTTCTCCCACCACAACCTAACTGTGATGTGTGCGCATCCTACCCTCACTTCTGCTGTGCACACTTCTCCCACCACAACCTAACTGTGATGTGTGCGCATCCTACCCTCACTTCTGCTGTGCACACTTCTCCCACCACAACCTAACTGTGATATGTGCGCATCCTACCCTCACTTCTGCTGTGCACACTTCTCCCACCACAACCTAACTGTGATATGTGCGCATCCTACCCTCACTTCTGCTGTGCACACTTCTCCCACCACAACCTAACTGTGATGTGTGCGCATCCTACCCTCACTTCTACTGTGCACACTTCTCCCACCACAACCTAACTGTGACGTGTGCGCATCCTACCCTCACTTCTACTGTGCACACTTCTCCCACCACAACCTAACTGTGATATGTGCGCATCCTACCCTCACTTCTGCTGTGCACACTTCTCCCACCACAACCTAACTGTGATATGTGCGCATCCTACCCTCACTTCTGCTGTGCACACTTCTCCCACCACAACCTAACTGTGATGTGTGCGCATCCTACCCTCACTTCTACTGTGCACACTTCTCCCACCACAACCTAACTGTGATGTGTGCGCATCCTACCCTCACTTCTGCTGTGCACACTTCTCCCACCACAACCTAACTGTGATGTGTGCGCATCCTACCCTCACTTCTGCTGTGCACACTTCTCCCACCACAACCTAACTGTGATATGTGCGCATCCTACCCTCACTTCTGCTGTGCACACTTCTCCCACCACAACCTAACTGTGATATGTGCGCATCCTACCCTCACTTCTACTGTGCACACTTCTCCCACCACAACCTGTGACGTGTGCGCATCCTACCCTCACTTCTGCTGTGCACACTTCTCCCACCACAACCTAACTGTGACGTGTGCGCATCCTACCCTCACTTCTGTGCCTACTTCTCCCACCACAACCTAACTGTGACGTGTGCGCATCCTACCCTCACTTCTGCTGCGCCTACTTCTCCCACCACAACCTAACTGTGACGTGTGCGCATCCTACCCTCACTTCTGCTGCGCACACTTCTCCCACCACAACCTAACTGTGATGTGTGCGCATCCTACCCTCACTTCTGCTGTGCACACTTCTCCCACCACAACCTAACTGTGATGTGTGCGCATCCTACCCTCACTGCTGTGCACACTTCTCCCACCACAACCTAACTGTGACGTGTGCGCATCCTACCCTCACTTCTGCTGTGCACACTTCTCCCACCACAACCTAACTGTGATGTGTGCGCATCCTACCCTCACTTCTGCTGTGCACACTTCTCCCACCACAACCTAACTGTGATGTGTGCGCATTCTACCCTCACTTCTGCTGTGCACACTTATCCCACCACAACCTAACTGTGATGTGTGCGCATCCTACCCTCACTTCTACTGTGCACACTTCTCCCACCACAACCTAACTGTGACGTGTGCGCATCCTACCCTCACTTCTGCTGTGCACACTTCTCCCACCACAACCTAACTGTGATGTGTGCGCATCCTACCCTCACTTCTGCTGTGCCTACTTATCCCACCACAACCTAACTGTGATATGTGCGCATCCTACCCTCACTTCTGCTGTGCCTACTTCTCCCACCACAACCTAACTGTGATGTGTGCGCATCCTACCCTCACTGCTGTGCACACTTCTCCCACCACAACCTAACTGTGATGTGTGCGCATCCTACCCTCACTGCTGTGCACACTTCTCCCACCACAACCTAACTGTGATGTGTGCGCATCCTACCCTCACTGCTGTGCACACTTCTCCCACCACAACCTAACTGTGATGTGTGCGCATCCTACCCTCACTGCTGTGCACACTTCTCCCACCACAACCTAACTGTGACGTGTGCGCATCCTACCCTCACTTCTGTGCCTACTTCTCCCACCACAACCTAACTGTGATGTGTGCGCATCCTACCCTCACTTCTGCTGTGCACACTTCTCCCACCACAACCTAACTGTGATGTGTGCGCATCCTACCCTCACTTCTACTGTGCACACTTCTCCCACCACAACCTAACTGTGATGTGTGCGCATCCTACCCTCACTTCTGCTGTGCACACTTCTCCCACCACAACCTAACTGTGATGTGTGCGCATCCTACCCTCACTGATGTGCACACTTCTCCCACCACAACCTAACTGTGACGTGTGCGCATCCTACCCTCACTTCTGCTGTGCACACTTCTCCCACCACAACCTAACTGTGATGTGTGCGCATCCTACCCTCACTGCTGTGCACACTTCTCCCACCACAACCTAACTGTGATGTGTGCGCATCCTACCCTCACTGCTGTGCACACTTCTCCCACCACAACCTAACTGTGATGTGTGCGCATCCTACCCTCACTTCTGCTGTGCCTACTTCTCCCACCACAACCTAACTGTGATGTGTGCGCATCCTACCCTCACTTCTGCTGTGCACACTTCTCCCACCACAACCTAACTGTGATGTGTGCGCATCCTACCCTCACTTCTGCTGTGCACACTTCTCCCACTACAACCTAACTGTGATGTGTGCGCATCCTACCCTCACTTCTGCTGTGCACACTTCTCCCACCACAACCTAACTGTGATGTGTGCGCATCCTACCCTCACTTCTGCTGTGCACACTTCTCCCACCACAACCTAACTGTGACGTGTGCGCATCCTACCCTCACTTCTGCTGTGCACACTTCTCCCACCACAACCTAACTGTGACGTGTGCGCATCCTACCCTCACTTCTGCTGCGCACACTTCTCCCACCACAACCTAACTGTGACGTGTGCGCATCCTACCCTCACTTCTGCTGTGCACACTTCTCCCACCACAACCTAACTGTGATGTGTGCGCATCCTACCCTCACTTCTACTGTGCACACTTCTCCCACCACAACCTAACTGTGATGTGTGCGCATCCTACCCTCACTTCTGCTGTGCACACTTCTCCCACCACAACCTAACTGTGATGTGTGCGCATCCTACCCTCACTTCTGCTGTGCACACTTCTCCCACCACAACCTAACTGTGATATGTGCGCATCCTACCCTCACTTCTACTGTGCACACTTCTCCCACCACAACCTAACTGTGACGTGTGCGCATCCTACCCTCACTTCTGCTGTGCACACTTCTCCCACCACAACCTAACTGTGATGTGTGCGCATCCTACCCTCACTTCTACTGTGCACACTTCTCCCACCACAACCTAACTGTGATGTGTGCGCATCCTACCCTCACTTCTGCTGTGCACACTTCTCCCACCACAACCTAACTGTGATATGTGCGCATCCTACCCTCACTTCTACTGTGCACACTTCTCCCACCACAACCTAACTGTGACGTGTGCGCATCCTACCCTCACTTCTGCTGTGCACACTTCTCCCACCACAACCTAACTGTGATGTGTGCGCATCCTACCCTCACTTCTACTGTGCACACTTCTCCCACCACAACCTAACTGTGATGTGTGCGCATCCTACCCTCACTTCTGCTGTGCACACTTCTCCCACCACAACCTAACTGTGATATGTGCGCATCCTACCCTCACTTCTGCTGTGCACACTTCTCCCACCACAACCTAACTGTGATGTGTGCGCATCCTACCCTCACTTCTGCTGTGCACACTTCTCCCACCACAACCTAACTGTGATGTGTGCGCATCCTACCCTCACTTCTACTGTGCACACTTCTCCCACCACAACCTAACTGTGACGTGTGCGCATCCTACCCTCACTTCTGCTGTGCACACTTCTCCCACCACAACCTAACTGTGATGTGTGCGCATCCTACCCTCACTTCTACTGTGCACACTTCTCCCACCACAACCTAACTGTGATGTGTGCGCATCCTACCCTCACTTCTGCTGTGCACACTTCTCCCACCACAACCTAACTGTGATATGTGCGCATCCTACCCTCACTTCTACTGTGCACACTTCTCCCACCACAACCTAACTGTGACGTGTGCGCATCCTACCCTCACTTCTGCTGTGCACACTTCTCCCACCACAACCTAACTGTGACGTGTGCGCATCCTACCCTCACTTCTGCTGTGCACACTTCTCCCACCACAACCTAACTGTGATGTGTGCGCATCCTACCCTCACTTCTGCTGTGCACACTTCTCCCACCACAACCTAACTGTGATGTGTGCGCATCCTACCCTCACTTCTACTGTGCACACTTCTCCAACCACAACCTAACTGTGATGTGTGCGCATCCTACCCTCACTTCTGCTGCGCACACTTCTCCCACCACAACCTAACTGTGATGTGTGCGCATCCTACCCTCACTTCTACTGTGCACACTTCTCCAACCACAACCTAACTGTGATGTGTGCGCATCCTACCCTCACTTCTGCTGCGCACACTTCTCCCACCACAACCTAACTGTGATGTGTGCGCATCCTACCCTCACTTCTACTGTGCACACTTCTCCCACCACAACCTAACTGTGATGTGTGCGCATCCTACCCTCACTTCTGCTGCGCACACTTCTCCCACCACAACCTAACTGTGATGTGTGCGCATCCTACCCTCACTTCTGCTGCGCACACTTCTCCCACCACAACCTAACTGTGATGTGTGCGCATCCTACCCTCACTTCTGCTGTGCACACTTCTCCCACCACAACCTAACTGTGATGTGTGCGCATCCTACCCTCACTTCTACTGTGCACACTTCTCCCACCACAACCTAACTGTGATGTGTGCGCATCCTACCCTCACTTCTGCTGCGCACACTTCTCCCACCACAACCTAACTGTGATGTGTGCGCATCCTACCCTCACTTCTGCTGTGCACACTTCTCCCACCACAACCTAACTGTGATGTGTGCGCATCCTACCCTCACTTCTGCTGTGCACACTTCTCCCACCACAACCTAACTGTGATGTGTGCGCATCCTACCCTCACTTCTACTGTGCACACTTCTCCCACCACAACCTAACTGTGATGTGTGCGCATCCTACCCTCACTTCTGCTGTGCACACTTCTCCCACCACAACCTAACTGTGACGTGTGCGCATCCTACCCTCACTTCTGCTGTGCACACTTCTCCCACCACAACCTAACTGTGATGTGTGCGCATCCTACCCTCACTTCTGATGTGCACACTTCTCCCACCACAACCTAACTGTGACGTGTGCGCATCCTACCCTCACTTCTGCTGTGCACACTTCTCCCACCACAACCTAACTGTGATGTGTGCGCATCCTACCCTCACTGATGTGCACACTTCTCCCACCACAACCTAACTGTGACGTGTGCGCATCCTACCCTCACTTCTGCTGTGCACACTTCTCCCACCACAACCTAACTGTGACGTGTGCGCATCCTACCCTCACTTCTGCTGTGCACACTTCTCCCACCACAACCTAACTGTGATGTGTGCGCATCCTACCCTCACTTCTGCTGTGCACACTTCTCCCACCACAACCTAACTGTGATGTGTGCGCATCCTACCCTCACTTCTGCTGTGCACACTTCTCCCACCACAACCTAACTGTGATGTGTGCGGAACGTTCTACCCTCACTTCTGCTGTGCACACTTATCCCACCACAACCTGTGATGTGTGCACCCATCAGTCACACATCCTACCCCCAATGCTGCCACCATTCACGCACCCCTGCCCCATGCAGCCTCCGGTCACGCACCTCTCCCCCATGCAGCCACCGGTCACGCACACCTTCCCCATGCAGCCACCGGCCACACATCCCACCCTCACTGATGTGCCTACTGGTCACACACCCCACCCCCATGCAGCTACAATCACACATCCCATCCTCACTATGCTGCGCCTGCTGGTTATACCCCCAATGCAGCCACCGGTCACGCAACCTCACCCCCATGCAGCCACCGGTCACACAACCTCACCCCCATAAAACCAACGGTCACGCAACCTCACCCCCATGCAGCCACAAGGTCACACAACTCCTCCCTCATGCAGCCACCGGTCACACAACTCCTCCCTCATGCAGCCACCGGTCACACAACTCCTCCCCCATGCAGCTACCGGTCACACAACTCCTCCCCCATGCAGCCACCGGTCACGCCAACAGGTGACGGCCAGGGGGAGGGCAGGGGGAACGACAGGTGACGGCCGGGGGAGGGGGGGGGGGCGGTGAAACGACAGGTGACAGCCAGGGGTGGGGGAACGCCAGGTGACGGCCATGGGGAGAACGCCAGGTGACAGTCAGGGGGGACGGCAGGTGATGAAAAGGGGGTGGCAGGAGAGGAAGATGCGTCAGGGTACAGCCAGGCAGATGCAGGAGAGGCAGGTGATGAGTAGGGGGCTGCAGGTGAGGCAGCAGGGTGCAAGCAGGAGAGCTAGGTGACGGACATGTGGGTGGCAGGAGATGCAGGTGGTGGAAGATGACGGGCAGGGGATGGTAGAAGAGGCAATGGAGGAAAGGTACAGGCAGAGGCGCACAGGTAAGACAGGCGGTGGCAGGTGAAAGACAGCGGGTGGTAGTAGAGGCAGGAAAGTGGCAGGTGGTGGTAGGAGAGGCAGGTGATGGGCAGGGGGTGGTAGGAGAGGCAGGTGATGGGCAGGGGGTGGTAGGAGAGGCAGGTGATGGGCAGGGGGTGGTAGGAGAGGCAGGTGGTGGCAGGTGATGGGCAGGGGGGTGGTAGGAGAGGCAGGGGGCAGGAGTGTCAGGCAACTGGCAAGCGGCTGCAGACGACTGGCAGGGTACAGGACAGGGTGGTAGGGTATAGACTGAGGATGGCAGGTGGTGGCAAGAGAGGCGGGTGACAGACGGGGTGGCAGGAGGTGGTAGGGTACAGGCAGGGGGTGGCAGGAGCGGTGGGTGACAGGCAGGGGGTGGAAGGGTACAGGCAGGGGGTGGCAGGAGAGGTGTGTGACAGGCAGCGGGTGGCAGGAGAGGCGGGTGACATACAGGGAGTGGCAGATGACATGCAAGGGATGGCATAAGAGGTGGGTGACATGCAGGGGGTGGCAGGAGAGGCAGGTGACATACAGGGAGGTGCAGATGACAGGCAGTGGATGGCATGAGAAGTGGGTGACAGACATGACAGACAGGGGGTGGTAAGGTACAGGACGGGGTGGTAGGGTATAGACTGTGGTGGCAGGAGAGGAAGGGTACAGGCAGGGGGTGGCAGGAGCGGTGGGTGGCAGGGTACAGGCAGGAGGTGGAAGGAAAGGTGACAGGCAGCGAGTGGCAGCGGGAGGCAGATGACATGCAGGGGATGGCATGAGAGGCGGGCGACAGGCAGGAGTGGCAGGGTAGAGGCAGGGGGTGGCAGGAGAGGCGGGTGACAGGCAGGAGTGGCAGGGTAGAGGCAGGGGGTGGCAGGAGAGGCGGGTGACAGACAGGGTGGTAAGGTACAGGCAGGGGGTAGCAGGTGACAGGCAGGGGGCAGCAGGTGAGGAGGCATTAGGACAATGTCAGGGGCAGGAGAGGGGGCATTAATTAGGAGAATGTCAGGGGCAGCAGGCATTAGGAGAATGTGAGGGGCGGCTGGTGAGGGGGCATTAGGAGAACGCATAGGCAGCAGCTGAGGGGGCATTAGGAGAATGTCAGGGGCAGCAGGCGAGGGGGCATTAGGAGAATGTCAGGGGCCGCAGGCGAGGGGGCATTAGGACAATGTCAGGGGCCGCAGGCGAGGGGGCATTAGGACAATGTCAGGGGCCGCAGGCGAGGGGGCATTAGGACAATGTCAGGGGCCGCAGGCGAGGGGGCATTAGGACAATGTCAGGGGCCGCAGGCGAGGGGGCATTAGGACAATGTCAGGGGCCGCAGGCGAGGGGGCATTAGGACAATGTCAGGGGCCGCAGGCGAGGGGGCATTAGGACAATGTCAGGGGCCGCAGGCGAGGGGGCATTAGGACAATGTCAGGGGCCGCAGGCGAGGGGGCATTAGGACAATGTCAGGGGCCGCAGGCGAGGGGGCATTAGGACAATGTCAGGGGCCGCAGGCGAGGGGGCATTAGGACAATGTCAGGGGCACCAAGTGAGAGGGCAATAGGACAATGTCAGCGGCAGCAGGTGTGGGGGCATTAGGACAATGTCAGCGGCAGCAGGTGTGGGGGCATTAGGAGATTGTAGGGAATGCAGGCGAGGGGGTATTAGGAGAATGTCAGTGGCAGGAGAGAGGGCAATAGAAGGGTATTAGGTGAGGGGGCATTAGTAGAATGTCAGGGGAAGGAGAGGGGGTATTAGGATAGGTTGGGGGCAGGAGAGGGGGTATTAGGAGAGGATCGGACTGGATAGGAGGTATTAGTAGAGGTTCGGGCAGGACAGGGGGTATTAGGAGAGGATGGGGCAGGAAATGGGGTATTATGAGAGGTAGGAGGCAGGAGAGGGGGTATTAGGAGAGGTTGGGGCAGGATGGGGGCAGGAGAGGGGGTATTAGGAGAGGTTGGGGGCAGGAGAGGGGGTATTAGGTGAGGTTGGGGGCTGGAGAGGGGGTATTAGGAGAGGGTGGGGGCAGGAGAGGGGGTATTAGGAGAGGGTGGGGGCAGGAGAGGGGGTATTAGGTGAGTATGGGGCAGGAGAGGGGGTATTAGGAGAGGTTAGGGCAGGAGAGGGGGTATTAGGAAAGGTTAGGGCAGGAGAGGATGGGGGCAGGAGAGGCGGTATTAGGAGAGGTTGGGGGCAGGAGAGGGGGTATTAGGAGAGGATGGGGGCAGGAGAGGGGGGTATTAGGAGAGGGTGGGGCAGGAGAGGGGGTATTAGGAGAGGTGGGGGCAGGAGAGGGGGTATTAGGAGAGGTTGGGGGCAGGAGAGGGGGGTATTAGGAGAGGTGGGGGCAGGAGAGGGGGTATTAGGAGAGGTGGGGGCAGGAGAGGGGGTATTAGGAGAGGTTGGGGGCAGGAGAGGGGGGTATTAGGAGAGGATGGGGCAGGAGAGGGGGTATTAGGAGAGGATGGGGGCAGGAGAGGGGGTATTAGGAGAGGATGGGGGCAGGAGAGGGGGTATTAGGAGAGGATGGGGGCAGGAGAGGGGGTATTAGGAGAGGATGGGGGCAGGAGAGGGGGTATTAGGAGAGGATGGGGGCAGGAGAGGGGGTATTAGGAGAGGATGGGGGCAGGAGAGGGGGGTATTAGGAGAGGTGGGGGCAGGAGAGGGGGTATTAGGAGAGGATGGGGGCAGGAGAGGGGGTATTAGGAGAGGATGGGGGCAGGAGAGGGGGTATTAGGAGAGGATGGGGCAGGAGACAAGTGGGATGAGGGGACATTACCTGGAGGATAAGGCGGCAGCTCACACCCTGACCTGGACGGAGGAATGTGTACCGGAAGTGGGCGGGGCGGAATTTCCGTGGGATCAGCATAACGCATGGGATTATGGGTAGTGACTACCACGGGAACTCAGCAACCAAGAGCAGCCCCGCCCACTCACCTCTTACAGGGTGCAGCTTCCAGTCACTATCACACTCAGCCCCGCCCTTACTCCCTCTCATAGGCCGCAATGCTCCGTCACTCATTTACATCCAGCCCCGCCCACTCATTGCCCATTGGACGCAGCGCTCGTCACACAACAACCTCTCCCTGCCCGCCCACTCTCCCGCCCATTGGCCGCCGTATCCTATCACTCTCCTGTCCATTGGCCGCGGCCACGCCCACTCTCCTGCTCATAGGCCGCGATGCCCTGTCTCTCAACTAGCTCCAGCTCCGCCCACACACACGCAGATTCCTGTAACTCAGCCATCATTAGCCACGCCTACTCTCTGGCCCCGGCTCCCTGTTACGTCATTATCAGAGCTAGCTCAGGCTAAGCAAACATGGCGGCGCCCATAGGGAGCCGGGATCATGGCGCTTTCCCCGTCCTGATGTTGTGATGTGTGTATAATAATAATAATGGGTGATGTATGGTCACAGCTGCGGTGTTATTGACCGGGCTGAGGCCAAGGAGGAGAATGTAGTGATAGAGGCCTATTGGTGGATGCAGTGACAGAGGCCCATGGGGGGTAGTGACAGAGGGCCATGGGGGAATGTAAAGACAGAGGCCCATGGGGAGAAAGTAGCGATAGTGGCCGCATTCCGCGGGAGTCTCCCGTTTTTTACCTGACCCTCCCGCTTCCCCGCTAAACCTCCGGGTCCTCCCGGTTTTTCGGTACCGACTGCCAAAATGCGGTCTGCGCATGCGCGATCCGGACTGGCAGGGGGCGGGGCCTGAACCGCATTTTCACATTCCCGCCCACGGTAGCTCATTTCAATAACATGAAGCCCATATAATGACGTCGTCCGTGCAGGCCACGCCCACAGCAGATTGCATTGCGAGTCCTGAATGATGGGGGGTGTGGGCCGCACGGACGACGTCACGATAAGGACGGCATCTTATTTAAATGAGCCACAGAGGACGGGGAGCAGACGCCGGCATTTAAATTAAGTCAAGAACATCCCCGGCCTCATGACGTCGCGCCGCGGTGCAGACCCGTGAGGACGGGTATGTGGAGAGCAGAGGCGGGCATTTAAATAGTCAAGAACATCCCCGGACTCATGTTGTCGCGATGCAGACCCCGTGAAATTAGTCAAAGCGGGCGGGAATGTGGGGAGCAGAAGCTGTCCTTTAAATAAACGACACCCATTATGCGAGCGCTGAATGCTAGGGGTGGGGCCTGCATGAGTGACTTCAACAGCCGAATTGAGAACCTGGCGGAGGGGGCGGGGCTTAATGACACATCATTGAAGCACCGCCCATATGCAAATACCGCCCAATAGCGGTATTTGCTTGTGCGGTGGATAGGGCCTAATGACGTCATTTGCCCGGCCCCACCTCCATCGCCGCCCACCTGCTTCTTCTCTCCGAGTATCTCCCGGAGAGGGGAGAAGAAAAGTAGGTAAGTATGGAATGTAGTGATATGGGCCCATGGGGGATAGTGATGGAGACCCATGGGGGGAATGTATCGACAGAGGCCCATGGGAGTAAAATGACAGAGGCCCATGGGGGGTTGTGATATGGGCCCCACATGATAGAGGCCCATGGGGGAATGCAATAATAAAGGCCCATGGGGGGTGCAGTGATAGAGTCCCATGGAGAGAATGTAGTGACAGGGGCCCATGATGGGGGGGGGGAATGTAGTGACAAGGACCCATGGGGAGAATGTAGTGACAGAGGCCCATGGGGGGGTGTAGTGACAGAGGCCCATGGGGGGAAATTTAGTGACAGAGGCCCCTGCGTGACATGTAGTGACAGAGGCCCATGGGGGAAATGTAGTGATAAAGGCCCATGGTGGAAATGTAGTGATAGAGGCCCATGGGGGGATGCAGTGATAGAGGCCCATGGATGCATGCAGTGGCAGAGGCCCATGGGGGGTAGTGAAAGAGGCCCATGGGGGAATGTAGTGACAGAGGCCCATGGGGGGGTGTAGTGACAGAGGCCCATGGGGAGAAAGTAGCGATAGTGGCCTATGGGGAGAATGTAGTGATATGGGTCCATGAGGGATAGTGATAGAGGCCCATGGAGGGGAATGTAGCGACAGAGGCACATGGGGGTGAAATGACAGAGGCCCATGGGGGGTTGTGATATAGGCCCCACATGATAGAGTGATAGAGGCCCATGGGGGAATGCAATAATAGAGGCCCATGGGAGGGAATGTAGTGACAGGGACTCATGGGGAGAATGTAGTGACAGAGGCCCATGGGGGGGTGTAGTGACAGAGGCCCATTGGTGGGATATAGTGACAGAGGACCATGGGGGACATGTAGTGATAGAGGCCCATGGGAGAATGTAGTGATAGAGGACTATGGGGGGAAATGTAGTGACAGAGGCCCATGGGGAAATGCAGTGATAGAGGCCCAAGGGGGATGCAGTGACAGAGGTCCATGGGGGGTGTAGTGACAGAGGCCCATGGGGGATATGTAGTGATAGAGGCCCATGGGGAAATGTAGGGACAGGGACCCATGGGGAGAATGTAGTGACAGGGGCCCATGGGAGGGAATGTAGTGACAGGGACTCATGGGGAGAATGTAGTGACAGAGGCCCATGGGGGGGGTGTAGTGACAGAGGCCCATTGGTGGGATATAGTGACAGAGGACCATGGGGGACATGTAGTGATAGAGGCCCATGGGAGAATGTAGTGATAGAGGACTATGGGGAAATGTAGGGACAGGGACCCATGGGGAAATGCAGTGATAGAGGCCCAAGGGGGATGCAGTGACAGAGGTCCATGGGGGGTGTAGTGATAGAGGACTATGGGGGGAAATGTAGTGACAGAGGCCCATGGGAAAATGCAGTGATAGAGGCCCATGGGGGATGCAGTGACAGAGGTCCATGGGGGGTGTAGTGACAGAGGCCCATGGGGGGGATGTAGTGATAGAGGCCCAAGGGGGGATGTAGTGATAGAGGCCCCAGGGGAAATGTAGAGACAGGGACCCATGGGGAGAATGTAGTGACAGAGGCCCATGGATGGTGGTGTTGTGACAGAGGCCCATGGGGAGAATGTAGTGACAGGCCCATGAAGAAATGTTGTGTTAGAGGCCCATGGGGGGGATGTAGTGATAGAGGCCCATGGGGGAGGAATGTAGTGATAGAGGCCCATGGGGGGGGAGATGTAGTAATAGAGGCCCATGGGGGCGAGGGATGCAGTGATAGAGGCCCATGTGGGGAATGTAGTGACAGGGACCCATGGGGAGAATGTAGTGATAGAGGCTCATGGGGGGATGTAGTGATAGATGCCCATGGGGAGAATGTAGTGACTGGCCCATGAAGGAATGTAGTGATAGAGGCCCATGGGGGGATGTAGTGATAGAGGTCCATGGGGAAGGGATGAGGTGATAGAGGCCCATGGGGTGAATGTAGTGACAGGCCAATGGGGGGATGTAGTGACAGAGGCCCATGGGGGATGTAGTAACAGAGGCCCATAGGGGGATGTAGTGACAGAGGCCCATAGGGGGATGTAGTGATAGAGGCTCATGGAGGAATGCAGTGTACCTTGGCTACCCGGTACAGTAACCGTTTCCACCAGGTCACACTCCCTGCCCCCATCCCAGCAAGGCCGCTGCCAGCTTGGCGCCTCATACTTTCCAGGGATGGGTCAGAGAGCTGAGCTTCCCTAAACTCCTGCCTGTGGCCCTCACTTTCTCCTAAGTTTGGACACTCTACAGGGGGAATATTGGGGGTCAGTCAAGTGGGGGTCAATCATGGTAGGGTCGGGGTAGTCGCAGATACTCACCGCCGGAGTTTGCAAACCACTAGGGACAGGAGCATCACTGGGCACCCACACAGGATTCAACAAACTGGAACCAACATCCTCTGCGTTGCTAGGGGACGTAGGCCCACCAGAGGCAAGGGGCAGATGTGCTGATCTGGCCGCTGTAGTCTATTCCTCTGGGATGGCTGATGCTGTGGTTGGCGGTTCAGCCGCTGTGGTCTTTTCCTCTGGGCTGGGCGGTGCTGGCAGAGACGATGAAGACTGTAGTCTGTCCGCTTGACTCCGGGTGATGGCGTTCGCAAAGGCAGTAACTATTCCTCCACCGAGATCATTCCCCAAGACGACATCAGTTGGGAGGCCATCCATTACTGCAACATCTCTTAGCTCTTGTCCAGCTCCCCAGTCGAGGTAGACTCTGGCCATGGGCACTTCTCGCTCCAGCCCATCGGCCACTGTAACTTTTGCAGTACAACCCTGCAGTACTGCAGCAGGATCGACAAGGTGGGGGCTTACAACAGTTATGGAGGCCCCAGAGTCTCTTAAGGCTTCGCACTGCAGGGACCCCACTTGGACCGGCTGCAGGTGCCGCCACATATTTGGTGGGGGCTTCTTAGCCATACAGGTGACTCTTTCCGCAGAGCCCATCTGTTTCTCACCACACTCCATCAGACTGACTGGAGGGGGTACAGTCTCTGGAAGCTCATCTCCACGGGTTTGTCACGAACCGGTCTCTCACCTTTGCGGGTTCTGGGGTTCATCCGTTGCCAGTGCGGTTGCTCGTGGTGCTGTGTGCCCGTGTGGGGATGCGGCGTAATCAATGGCACAGGTAATGCAGAGTCTGGGAACTGTGAGTGCGGGGACCAAATGGCCTAAGGCACTGCAGTGTGTCTGCTGTATAGGAGGTGGCCATGTTGGAGACCAAATAGCTAATACAGAGCACTTGTGAAAACACCTGTGGGCAGGTGTAAGCCAATCCCGTGCTTGTGCTGCCTTTAAGTAGGCTGGGATTATGTTACTCTGGGCCAGTGCTTTGTTGTATCAACGCTGTGCTCTAGCTCTGAGCTCTCACTGTGCATTCCTGTGTGATTCCCGTGGTCCAGATATCGCCTCCGTTCCCAGAGGTCCGTCTGCAGCCTTCACTGCTGAAAGATCCACCGGCTCTCCGCTGTGCTGTCAGTTAATTGCACTCCTATTGGAAATAGTTGGATTCCCAGTGTCCTGCATGAGGTTACCTTGTCAGTCTGCCTATCCTACAAAGTCTGGAGGATCTAATTTCTCTCAGCTGTTCGTTTGTTCAACTCTGCATTTAACCCATTCATCACCTTGTCTTCTACTACAGTTTCACAGTGATCTCCGGAACCCGCAAGTAACCCAATTCAGTACTTTTTATTTGCTATGTTGTCATTACAAGGATAATTCATCACAGTCTCTCAGTTAACCCTCAAAACTCCATTGCAAATTCTTACAGTTAATTCACCATGTCTGCATTAACCAGTTAAACACAATCTGCAGTTCAGCATCAAAGCTTATTTATATTTGGACAATTCAACATTTATTCTTCAGCTTGTTTTTGCATATGTTTCCATGAACATTTCTTTTATTATTTTTGAGTTTTCTCTTGCATATTATTTCCGCCATTCTTGCAATACTTCAGTATAATGATGATTAACAACTAGTCATTTAACTCCTTACTGAATTGTTATTTAATAAATATATGAAGCGGAACTTTCTTCGTCCTCCCTGCTTTCTTCATACCCCAGCACCTACACCTGTGGTTGGTTCCGGGTTAACGGATTCACAAAAAACACCCGGGCCTGACAGGGTTAAGCAAGCAATCTGCGCTCCAGCACTCGGATTTGGGGCACGAGTCTGGGGTGCTTGGGATGCAGGACAGTTCATCCTCAGATGTCCGATCTTCCCACAGCCATAGCACTTTTTAACCAGGCGTGGCTCCGATGTCCTCTGATTACTGGCAGGGGCATTGCGGGGCAGTTACTGGCTAAAAGCACCCGGGTTGGAAGATGCTTGCTTTGGGGGGCGATGAGCTGAAGAGGGGTGTCCCCCTGGTGGTATAGTCTTTTGGGGCTGGCTGCTGGTTGGGCGCTTCTGCCCTGTGGCCGAATTGCCACATACTTGTCTGCTAACTGGGCAGCCATTTTTAAGCTGGGTGGCTCCCGATCTAGCGCAGACTCCTTCACTTCTGGGGCGCACCTGCGGTAGAATTGCTCCCTGCAGATCAGGTCGATCAGTGCATCCCATGTAGTGGCTTCAGAATCCTTCACCCACTTCACCACGTACTGCCACAGCTGGGTGGCGAACTGCCCATGGGTGCTGCTAGGATTCTTGGGCAAGTCTCTGAACTTCTTCCTGTAAGACTCTGGAGTGATGAAGAATCGCTGGAGGAGGCCCGTGAGACTTCGTCGTAGTCCCCACAGTCCTCCGTGGCCACTCCTCGATAGGCCTCCAAGGCCTCTCCATGCAGAGTGGGCACAAGGTGTCTCACCCACTCCGACTTGGGTAAATCGTGTAGTTTACAATCCTTTCAAAAACTTGTAAATGTCCATCAATGTCCCCATCACTGTCTGCAAACTTGGCAAACTGAATGCGTCCTGATCTGTGTACAACAGCTGACAACGGCTCCCGGGGTACCACGGCCTGTGGTGCTCGCTCTACACGCCACATCTGGATGATAATCAAGCGCTCTTGCTCCGTTGCCCTTTCCCCCAATTCCGCTAGCCGATCTGCTAGGGTATCCGGGCCGCCCCCCCTGGGACGTTGGGATCCTGGCCCTGCTAAGGATTGCTGGGAAACATGGCTGCTGCTAGAAGGGGTGGGGCTTGTGGGTCTCACCGATTCTGTACGAAGGTCCACTGGTGGGCCGTTCTCTGCGATGCTGACGCCATCAGTGCTCTCCACCTCCGCCCGATGGGACTCCTCTAAGCTCATGAGCCCCGCCTTCATGACGCTTCTCGACGCGTTGAAAGGGATATCCACACCCTTCTCCTGGCACACGATCTCCAGATCGGCCTTAGACGTTCCACTGAAGTCCGTCATCTTGTGCGTTCTCCTGCGCTGCAGTTACTCCTCTCCTGAGTAACTCGGCTTCTCCAATCGGGTGACCGAAAAGCTGCCTGGGATGATCCCACCGCTATGCCACCAATTTCTGTGACAGGACGGTCCCGTACGAAAGCACTCTCCGCTTTCGTGTCCTGTCTCCTGCGCACAGAATGGAGGATCAGGTCACACGAAGCCTGATCACATAGGGGATTCCCGCTTACTGTCAGTAACCGCCTGTTACTGACTCCACCCACTGCGCTGTGGGCGGGTTTATGCTGACACCACCAAACTCCTAACCTGCCGTGGCGTTTGGAACCACGGTTCTGCTCTGTATGTGCCGACACACTGCCTTACCACACCTGTGTGGTGTTGACAAATCCCCACTAGCCACTTGCTAAGCCTCTACCGGTAGCTGGCGGAAGGCGGAACTTGGAGACGTTAGATGCTTCCCTGGACAGCCGGAGGACGGGGCTATGTTTGGCATAACCCTGTAGGTCACAAGATGAAGCAATCTTCTTGAGGCAAATGGTATTTATTTGCAATAGTTCTAAAGAGAACTCTTCCCTATTGCTAGGGGCAACAGCATACAGCAAGATGTTCCAGCAGAATAAGATGGTACAACTACAACCTGGAGGCACGCAGGCCTCCTTTTTATGTGAATTTTCCACACAGTACCACAGGGGGGGTAATCCCTCCCTGTCTTCTCCAATCAATCAGGTTATTTTACAAAATACCAATAAATAAATTACATTTCAAAAGGAGATAAGTGCAATAAAACAATATCCTCCTTCCTGTCACCCAGACAACGTTTGGTATCAGATTAACATTCACTATTGATAAATTTATCACATAGCTTCAAAATACAAATGTTTCTCTAACGTCCTAGTGGATGCTGGGGACTCCGTCAGGACCATGGGGAATAGCGGGCTCCGCAGGAGACAGGGCACATCTAAAAAAGCTTTTAGGTCACATGGTGCGTACTGGCTCCTCCCCCTATGACCCTCCTCCAAGCCTCAGTTAGGTTTTTGTGCCCGTCCGAGAAGGGTGCAATCTGGATGGCTCTCTTAAAGAGCTGTTTAGAAAAGTTTTTTTTTAGGTTTCATTCAGTGATTCCTGCTGGCAACAGGATCACTGCAACGAGGGACTTAGGGGAGAGATCTCCAACTCACCTGCGTGCAGGATGGATTGGAATCATAGGCTACTGGACACTAAGCTCCAGAGGGAGTCGGAACACAGGTCAGCCTGGGGTTCGTCCCGGAGCCGCGCCGCCGATCCCCCTTACAGACGCTGAAGAAGACGGCAGAACGGAGGTCCGGAAACAGGCGGCAGAAGACTTCACAGTCTTCATGAAGGTAGCGCACAGCACTGCAGCTGTGCGCCATTGTTGTCACACGGCTCACTGACCTGGTCACGGAGGGTGCAGGGCGCTGCTGGGGGCGCCCTGGGCAGCAATATAAGTACCTTATTGGCAAAATAAATACATCACATATAGCCATTAAGGCTATATGTATGTATTTTAACCCAGGCCAGTCCTTAAAAACCGGGAGAAAAGCCCGCCGAGAAAGGGGCGGAGCTTATTCTCCTCAGCACACAGCGCCATTTTCCCTCACAGAAAGGCTGAGGGGAAGGCTCCCATGCTCTCCCCTGCACTGCACTACAGAAACAGGGTTAAAACAGAGAGGGGGGGCACTGATTTGGCGATATAAATATATATTAAATGCTATAAGGGAGGAACACTTATATAAAGGTTGTCCCTGTATAATTATAGCATTTTGGTGTGTGCTGGCAAACTCTCCCTCTGTCTCCCCAAAGGGCTAGTGGGTCCTGTCCTCTATCAGAGCATTCCCTGTGTGTGTGCTGTATGTCGGTACGTGTGTGTCGACATGTATGAGGAAAATGTTGGTGAGGAGGCGGAGCAAATTGCCTGTAATGGTGATGTCACTCTCTAGGGAGTCGACACCGGAATGGATGGCTTACTTGTGGAAGTACGTGATCATGTCAACACGCTGCAAGCCGGTTGACGACATGAGACGACCGGCAAACAAATTAGTACCTGCCCAGGCGTCTCAGACACCGTCAGGGGCTTGTAAAAACGCCCATTTACCTCACGGACACTGACCAGTGTCGACGGTGAAGAAACAAACGTATTTTCCTTTAGGGCCACACGTTACATGTTAAGGGCATGAAGGAGGTGTTACATATTTCTGATACTACAAGTACCACAAATAAGGGTATTTTGTAGGGTGTGAATAAACTACTTGTAGTTTTGCCTGAATCAGATAAATTAAATGAAGTTCCCGCCAGAAGTAAGGGCGAGTTGGGAAACACACCTTAGGGTGGATAAGGCGCTCACACGCTTATAAAAACAAGTGGCGTTACCGTCTCCAGATACGGCCGCCCTCAAGGAGCCAGCTGATAGGAAGCTGAAAAATAGCCTAAGAAGTATATACACACATACTGGTGTTATACTACGACCAGCAATCGCCTCAGACTGGATGTGCAGCGCTGAGGGGGCTTGGTCGGATTTCCTGACTGAAAATTTTGATACCCTTGACAGGGACAAGATTTTATTGTCTATAGAGCATTTTAAGGATGCATTTCTATATATGCGTGATGCGCAGAGGGATATTTGCATTCTGGCATCAAGAGTAAATGTGATGTCCATATCTGCCAGACGAAGACACGACAGTGGTCAGGTGAGGCAGATTCCAGACGGCACATGGAAGTATTGCCGTATAAAGGGGCGGTCCATCGGACCTGGTGGCCATGGCAACAGCTGAAAAATCCACCTTTTGTTACCCCGAGTCACATCTCAGCAGAAAAGGACACAGTCTTTTCAGTCTCAGTCCTTTCGTCCCCATACGGGCAGGCGGGCAAAGGCCAGTCATATCTGCCCAGGGGTAGAGGAAAGGGAAGAAGACTGCAGCAAGCAGCCCATTCCCAGGAACAGAAGCCCTTCACAGCTTCTGCCAAGTCCGCAGCATGACGCTGGGGCAGTACAAGCGGACTCAGGTGCGGTAGGGGGTCATCTCAAGAGTTTCAGCACGCAGTGGGCTCACTCGCAAGGGGACTCCTGGATCCTACATGTAGTATCCCAGGTGTACATTGGAAATTCGAGACGTCTCCTCCTCACAAGTTCCGGAAGTCTGTTTTACCAACGTCTACCTCCGACAGGGAGGCAGTATTGGAAACAATTCACAGGCTGTATTCCCAGCAGGTGATAATCAAAGTACCCCTCCTACAACAAGGGAGGGGGTATTATTCCACACTATATTGTGGTACTGAAGCCAAACGGCTCGGTGAGATCTGAAATATTTGAACACTTACATACAAGCGTTCAAATCAAGATGGAGTCACTCAGAGCAGTGATAGCGAACCAGGAAGAAGGGGACGATATGGTGTCACTGGATATCAGGGACACTTACCTACATGTCCAAATTTGCCCTTCTCACCAAGGGTACCTCAGGTTCGTGGTACAGAACTGTCACTATCAGTTCAGACGCTGCCGTTTGGATTGTCCACGGCGCCCCGGGTCTTTACCAAGGTAATGGCCGAAATGATGATTCTTCTTAAAAGAAACTTGGACGCTTTTCCTGATAAGGGCAAGGTCCAGAGAACAGTTGGAGGTCGGAGTAGCACTATCTTTAATAGTTCTACGACAGCACGAGTGGATTCTAAATATTCCAAAATCGCAGCTTTTCCGAGGACACGTCTACTGTTCCTAGGGATGATTCTGGACACAGTCCAGAAAAAGGTGTTTCTCCCGAAGGAGAAAGCCAGGGAGTTATCCGAGCTAATCGGGATCCTCCTAAAACCAGGAAAAGTGTCAGTGCATCATTGCACAAGAGTCCTGGTAAAAATGGTGGCTTATTACGAAGCAATTCCATTCGGCAGATTTCACGCAAGAACTCTTCAGTGGGATCTGCTGGACAAATGGTCCGGATCGCATCTTCAGATGCATCAGCGGATAACCCTATATCCAAGGACAAGGGTGTCTCTCCTGTGGTGATTACAGAGTGCTCATCTTCTAGAGGGCCACAGATTCAGCATTCAGGATTGGATGCTGGTGACCACGGAGGCCAGCCTGAGAGGCTGGGGAGCAGTCACACAGGGAAAAAATTTCCAGGAAAGTGTGATCAAGTCTGGAGAATTCTCTCCACATAGATGGAGCTAAGAGCAAAATTATAATGCTCTAAACTTAGCAAGACCTCTGCTTCAAGGTCAGCCGGTATTGATCCAGTGGGATAACATCACGGCAGTCGCCCACGTAAACAGAAAGGGCGACACAAGAAGCTGGAGGGCAGTGAAAAAACTGCAAGGATTTTTCGCTAGGCGGAAAATCATGTGATAGCACTGTCAGCAGTGTTCTCTCCGGGAGTGGACGACTGGGAAGCAGACTTCCTCAGCAGGCATGACCTCCACCTGGGAGAGTGGGAACTTCATAGGGAAGTTTTTCCGCATGATTGTGAACCATTGGCAAAGACCAAAGGTGGAAATGATGGCGTCCCGCCCGAACAAAAAACGGGACAGGTATTGCGCCAAGTCATGAGACCTTCAGGCGATAGCTGTGGATGTCCTGGTAACACCGTGGGTGTAACAGTCGGTGTATGTGTTCCCTCCTCTGCTTCTCATAACCAAGGTATTGAGAATTATAAGACATAGAGGAGTATGAACTATACTCGTGACTCCGGATTGGCCAAGAGGGACTTGGTACCCGGAACTTCAAGAGATGCTCACAGAGGACTAAGGGCCTGGGGAGCTAAGAAGGGACTTGCTTCAGCAGGTACCATGTCTATTCCAAGACTTACCGCGGCTGCGTTTGACGGCATGGCGGTTGAATGCCGGATCCTGAAGGAAAAAGGCATTCCATAAGAGGTCATACCTACCCTGGTCAAAGCCAGGAAGGAGGTGACCGCACAACGTCATCACCACATGTGGTGAAAATATGTTGCGTGGGTGAGGCCAGGAAGGCCCCACGAAGAAAATTCAACTAGGTCGATTTCTACACTTCCTGAAAACAGGAGTGTTTTGAGCCTAAAATTGGGGTTCTTTAAGGTTTAAGTTTCGGCCCTGTAGAATTTCTTCCGGAAAGAATTGACTTCAGTTCCTGAAGTCCAGATTGTCAAGGGAGTATTGCATATACACCCCTTTTTGTGCCCCTAGTGGCACCGTGGGATCTCAACATAGTGTTGGGATTCCTTAAAATCATATTGGTTTGAACCGCTCAAATCTGTGGATTTGAAATATCTCACATGGAAAGTGAACATGCTGTTGACCAATATCTCACATGGACAGTGACCATGCTGTTGGTCCTGGCCTCGGCCAGGCGATTGTCAGAATGGGCGGCTTTGTCTTACAAAAGCCCATATTTAATTTTCCATTCGGACAGGGCAGAACTGGGACTCGTCTCCAGTTTTCTTCCTAAAGGGGTGTCAGGTTTTCACCTGAAACAACCTATTATGGTGCCTGCGGCTACTAGGGACTTGGAGGACTCCAAGTTACTAGACGTTGTCAGGACCCTAAAAATATATATATATATATATATATATATATATAGTTTAGGACGGCTGGAGTCAGAAAGTCTGACTTGCTGTTTATATTGTATGCACCCAACAAGATGGGTGCTCCTGCGTCTAAACAGACGATTGCACGTTGGATCTGTAGCACAATCCAACTTGCACATTCTGTGGCAGGCTTGCCACAGCCTAAATCTGTAAAGGCCCACTCCACTAGGAAAGTGGGCGCATCTTGGGCGGCTGCCCGAGGGGTCTCGGCATTACAACTTTGCCGAGCAGCTACGTGGTCAGGGGAGAACACGTTTGTAAAATTTTACAAATTTGATACTCTGGCTAAGGAGGACCTGGAGTTCTCTCATTCGGTGCTGCAGAGTCATCCGCACTCTCCCGCCCGTTTGGGAGCTTTGGTATAATCCCCATGGTCCTGACGGAGTCCCCAGCATCCACTAGGACGTTAGAGAAAATAAGAATTTACTTACCGATAATTCTATTTCTCGTAGTCCGTAGTGGATGCTGGGCGCCCATCCCAAGTGCGGATTGTCTGCAATGCTTGTACATAGTTATTGTTACAAAAATCGGGTTATTACTATTGTTGTGAGCCATCTTTTCAGAGGCTACTTCGTTTTGTTATCATACTGTTAACTGGGTTCAGATCACAAGTTGTACGGTGTGATTGGTGTGGCTGGTATGAGTCTTACCCGGGATTCAAGATCCTTCCTTATTGTGTACGCTCGTCCGGGCACAGTACCTAACTGAGGCTTGGAGAAGGGTCATAGGGGGAGGAGCCAGTACGCACCATGTGACCTAAAAGCTTTTTTAGATGTGCCCTGTCTCCTGCGGAGCCCGCTATTCCCCATGGTCCTGACGGAGTCCCCAGCATCCACTACGGACTACGAGAAATAGAATTATCGGTAAGTAAATTCTTATTTTCTGTCTCATTCACACCTCCAGGCAAACCCAGTGTTTAGATTACAACAGGAAAGGCTACAATACAAACAAACAGTCTCCCTTCCTGCATCTGCCATTCAGGGTTCGTATATCAATGAAATCATTACATGAAACAGGTTCCAAGCCCAAAGACCGCGTGATTAGCATCTTTACACATCAAAAGGTTTTGTCATTCACACCTCTCTGCTAGGACAGGGCCATTAGCATGCCACTTCCTACTGACAGGAGATGATTATTCAGACATTGGTGGTCATTCCGAGTTGTTCGCTCGTTATTTTTTTATCGCAATGGAGCGATTAGTCGCTAACGCGCATGCGCAATGTCTGCAGTGCGACTGCGCCAAGTAAATTGCTATGCAGTTAGGTATTTTACTCACGGCATTACAAGGTTTTTTCTTCGTTCTGGCGATCATAATGTGATTGACAGGAAGTGGGTGTTTCTGGGCGGAAACTGGCCGTTTTATGGGTGTGTGTGAAAAAACGCTACAGTTTCTGGGAAAAACACGGGAGTGGCTGGAGAAACGGAGGAGTGTCTGGGCGAACGCTGGGTGTGTTTGTGACGTCAAACCAGGAACGACACTGAGTGAACTGATCGCAGTGGCAGAGTAAGTCTCGAACTACTCAGAAACTGCTAAGAGAGGTCTAATCGCAATATTGCGAATCCGCAATTTTGAGAAGCTAAGATTCACTCCCAGTAGGCGGTGGCTTAGCGTGTGCAAAGCTGCTAAAAGCAGCTTGCGAGCGAACAACTCGGAATGAGGGCCATTGATAAGAGTAAGTGCATTTTCCTCTTTAAATATACAGGTGACCATATCTTGAATATAAAATAAATACATGTAAACATGCATTCCTGCAATTGTGCACAGAGCACTACATATGACATGTTAAGACACATCATTAAACAAACTTTTGAACAGTCCGCGCCCAGCGCCGTAAGTACGTTTAACAGTGACGCCAAGCGCCCATTGTCCCTTAGTGCCGCAGCGGCCATTGTCCACGTGGGCTGGGGGTCTCTCCGGCCACAGTAGTAATAGAGGCCCATGGGGGGAATGTAGTGACAGAGGCCCATGGGAGGAATTTAGTGATAGAGGCCCATGCGAGAAATATAGCGACGGGGACCCATGGGGGGTATGTAGCGACGGAGACCAATGATAGGGGCACATGGGGGGGAATGTAGTGATAAGGGCCCATGGGAGGAATGTAGCGATAGGGGCACATGGGGGGAATGTAGTGACAGGGGCACATGGGGGGAATGTAGTGACAGGGGCACATTGGGAGAATGTAGTGACAGGGGCCCATGGGGGGGGGTTGTAGTGATAGGGGCCCATGGGGGGGATGTAGTGACAGGGACCCATGGGGGGTTGTAGTGATAGGGGCCCATGAGGGGGATGTAGTGATAGGGGCCCATGGGGGGGTTGTAGTGATAGGGGCCCATGGGGGGGTTGTAGTGATAGGGGCCCATGGGGGGTGTAGTGACAGAGGCCCATGGGGGGTGTAGTGACAGAGGCCCATGGGGGGAATGTAGTGATAGGGGCCCATGGGGAGAATGTAGTGATAGGGGCCCATGGGGGGGTTGTAGTGATAGGGGCCCATGGGGGGTGTAGTGACAGAGGCCCATGGGGAGAATGTAGTGATAGGGGCCCATGGGGGGTGTAGTGACAGAGGCCCATGGGGAGAATGTAGTGATAGGGGCCCATGGGGGGGTTGTAGTGATAGGGGCCCATGGGGGGTGTAGTGACAGAGGCCCATGGGGAGAATGTAGTGATAGGGGCCCATGGGGGGATGTAGTGATAGGGGCCCATGGGGGGGTATGTAGCGATAGGGGCCCATGGGGAGAATGTAGTGATAGGGGCACATGGGGGGGTATGTAGCGATAGGGGCCCATGGGGAGAATGTAGTGATAGGGGCCCATGGGGAGAATGTAGTGATAGGGGCCCATGGGGGGAATGTAGTGATAGGGGCCCATGGGGGGAATGTAGTGATAGGGGCCCATGGGGGGGTTGTAGTGATAGGGGCCCATGGGGGGGAATGTAGCGATAGGGGCCCATGGGGGGTGTAGCGATAGGGGCCAATGGGGGGTATGTAGTGATAGGGGCCCATGCGAGAAACGTAGCGACGGGGACCCATGGGGGGAATGTAGTGATAGGGGCCCATGGGGGGATGTAGTGATAAGGGCCCATGGGGGGGATGTAGTGATAGGGGCACATGGGGGGGATGTAGTGATAAGGGCCCATGGGGGGGTTGTAGTGATAGAGGCCCATGGGGGGTATGTAGTGATAGAGGCCCATGGGGGGGAATGTAGTGACAGAGGCCCATGGGGGGGTTGTAGTGATAGAGGCCCATGGGGGGAATGTAGTGATAGAGGCCCATGGGGGGGAATGTAGTGACAGAGGCCCATGGGGGGGGTTGTAGCGATAGGGGCCCATGGGGGGTGTGAGGACACGGGGTTCTTCTAATCACTCAGACAAAGTGATGGTTTGTTTATCACAGCACACAGTAGTAGATAAGTCACAGGAAACAGAAGTAAATATAGCCCAGAGACAGTATACAGGTCGCAGTCCAGATAGTAAGTCCCAGTAGCGCAGTGATCGCAGAAACGCGGCATAACGTGTATTTTACCCAATATTAAGGCCCAGGGACTCACTTTTTCTGAATGGGTGGGTCCCCGGGGACGCGCTCCACTGGGATTGGCTGGAGGTGTAATGATTGATGTCTCCCTTGTCTGGCTGCAGAGAGAACTAAAAATGTGGAGAGGAAGCCTCTTGGTCAAGGGAGACATCAATCATTACACCTCCAGCCAATCCGAGTGGAGTGCGTCCCCAGGGACACACCCATTCAGAAAAGTGTATATGACGCTTCCCTGCTTCCCGGGCGCTCTGGACGCGACAGTGACTGTGTGTGTATCCATAACCCAGCAGCTACCCGCCTGGACAGTGCTGACGCTGCTGCAGTTCTGATTGGCTGATATAAACCCCATGGGGAGGGGGGGCCCCATGCAGCTCTGATGTCCCGCATGCTCCACTAAGCGCAGCAGCAGCAGCGGGGTTGGGGAGTAAGTTCCAGGCGCACACCGCACAGGAGGATCTGGCAGTGAGGGAGGGAGAGGGCGGCTACACTACCCCACGTCAGTGCTAGTGTTCCCATCCCCTAGCAACGTCCTTGTTCCTGTCTATGTAATCCATCAGGAAGCTCTCACTGTACACACTCCCTCACCACCCGGGATTTATGGAGATCAGCGGCAGCCGCCCTCTGCTTGATTTATTAGGCTGTGCTGTGAGCGGAGCTCGGAGGTGGTGGGGGAGGCTGCAGTGTCCATACCGTTATTACTGTGTGCAGCCAGCTCCCAGCATAGGACAGGGCTAGACACAAGCCAGGGGGGAGGCTGCTCTGAACGTTCAGCTCATGGAGCCCAAGAGGCTGAGCTGCAGGGAGACCTGTAATAGCAGCCACTAGCAACAGCAGGTTGGATCCTGTCCCCTCTCTCTCTCCCTGGTGATATTACACCATCTCTACCCTGCACATCCAGTACTGGGGGTCTGAGGTGGTGTCTGCAGTGTGTAAGTGATCCTCTACCTGGTGCAATGTGTATAACGTGCTCTACCTGCTGCAATGTGTATAACGTGCTCTACCTGCTGCAATGTGTATAACGTGCTCTACCTGGTGCAATGTGTATAACGTGCTCTACCTGCTGCAATGTGTATAACGTGCTCTACCTGCTGCAATGTGTATAACGTGCTCTACCTGGTGCAATGTGTATAACGTGCTCTGCCTGTTGCAATGTGTATAACGTGCTCTACCTGCTGCAATGTGTGTAACGTGCACTACCTGCTGCAATGTGTATAACGTGCTCTACCTGCTGCAATGTGTATAACGTGCTCTACCTGCGGCAATGTGTATAACGTGCTCTACCTGCTGCAATGTGTATAACGTGCTCTACCTGGTGCAATGTGTATAACGTGCTCTACCTGGTGCAACGTGTATAACGTGCTCTACCTGCTGCAATGTGTATAACGTGCTCTACCTGCTGCAATGTGTATAACGTGCTCTACCTGCTGCAATGTGTATAACGTGCTCTACCTGGTGGAACGTGTATAACGTGCTCTACCTGGTGCAATGAGTATAACGTGCTCTACCTGCTGCAATGTTTATAAAGTGCTCTACCTGGAGCAATGTGTATAACGTGCTATACCTGGTGCAATGAGTATAACGTGCTCTACCTGGTGCAATGTGTATAACGTGCTCTACCTGGTGCAATGTGTGTAACGTGCTCTACCTACTGCAGTGTGTGTAACGTGCTCTACCTGCTGCAATGTGTGTAACGTGCTCTACCTGCTGCAATGTGTGTAACGTGCTCTACCTGCTGCAATGTGTGTAACGTGCTCTACCTGCTGCAATGTGTATAACGTGCTCTACCTGCTGCAATGTGTATAACGTGCTCTACCTGCTGCAATGTGTGTAACGTGCTCTACCTGCTGCAATGTGTGTAACGTGCTCTACCTGGTGCAATGTGTGTAACGTGCTCTACCTGGTGCAATGTGTGTAACGTGCTCTACCTGGTGCAATGTGTATAACGTGCTCTACCTGGTGCAATGTGTATAACGTGCTCTACCTGGTGCAATGTGTATAACGTGCTCTACCTGGTGCAATGTGTATAACGTGCTCTACCTGGTGCAATGTGTATAACGTGCTCTACCTGGTGCAATGTGTATAACGTGCTCTACCTGGTGCAATGTGTATAACGTGCTCTACCTGGTGCAATGTGTATAACGTGCTCTACCTGGTGCAATGTGTATAACGTGCTCTACCTGGTGCAATGTGTATAACGTGCTCTACCTGGTGCAATGTGTATAACGTGCTCTACCTGGTGCAATGTGTATAACGTGCTCTACCTGGTGCAATGTGTATAACGTGCTCTACCTGGTGCAATGTGTATAACGTGCTCTACCTGGTGCAATGTGTATAACGTGCTCTACCTGGTGCAATGTGTATAACGTGCTCTACCTGCTGCAATGTGTATAACGTGCTCTACCTGCTGCAATGTGTATAACGTGCTCTACCTGCTGCAATGTGTATAACGTGCTCTACCTGCTGCAATGTGTATAACGTGCTCTACCTGGTGCAATGTGTATAACGTGCTCTACCTGGTGGAACGTGTATAACGTGCTCTACCTGGTGCAATGAGTATAACGTGCTCTACCTGCTGCAATGTTTATAAAGTGCTCTACCTGGTGCAATGTGTATAACGTGCTCTACCTGGTGGAACGTGTATAACGTGCTCTACCTGGTGCAATGAGTATAACGTGCTCTACCTGCTGCAATGTTTATAAAGTGCTCTACCTGGAGCAATGTGTATAACGTGCTATACCTGGTGCAATGAGTATAACGTGCTCTACCTGGTGCAATGTGTATAACGTGCTCTACCTGGTGCAATGTGTGTAACGTGCTCTACCTACTGCAGTGTGTGTAACGTGCTCTACCTGCTGCAATGTGTGTAACGTGCTCTACCTGCTGCAATGTGTGTAACGTGCTCTACCTGCTGCAATGTGTGTAACGTGCTCTACCTGCTGCAATGTGTATAACGTGCTCTACCTGCTGCAATGTGTATAACGTGCTCTACCTGCTGCAATGTGTGTAACGTGCTCTACCTGGTGCAATGTGTGTAACGTGCTCTACCTGGTGCAATGTGTGTAACGTGCTCTACCTGCTGCAATGTGTATAACGTGCTCTACCTGGAGCAATGTTTATAAAGTGCTCTACCTGGAGCAATGTGTATAACGTGCTCTACCTGGAGCAATGTGTATAACGTGCTCTACCTTATGCAATGTGTATAACAAGCTCTACCTGGAGCAATGTGTATTACGTGCTCTACCTGCTATAATGTGTATAATGTGCTCTAGCTGGTGCAATGATGTGTAACGTGCTCTACCTGGTGCAATGTGTGTAACGTGCTCTACCTGCTGCAATGTGTATAACGTGCTCTGCCTGCTGCAATGTGTATAACGTGCTCTACCTGCTGCAATGTGTATAACGTGCTCTACCTGCTGCAATGTGTGTAACGTGCTCTACCTGCTGCAATGTGTGTAACGTGCTCTACCTGCTGCAATGTGTATAAGGTGCTCTACCTGGTGCAATATGTATAACGTGCTCTACCTGCTGCAATGTGTATAACGTGCTCTACCTGGTGCAATGTGTATAACGTGCTCTACCTGGTGCAATATGTATAACGTGCTCTACCTGCTGCAATGTGTATAACGTGCTCTACCTGGTGCAATGTGTATAACGTGCTCTACCTGGCGCAATGTGAATAACGTGCTCTACATGCTGCAATGTGTGTAACGTGCTCTACCTGGTGCAATGTGTGTAACGTGCTCTACCTGGTGCAATGTGTATAACGTGCTCTACCTGCTGCAATGTGTATAATGTGCTCTACCTGCTGCAATGTGTATAACGTGCTCTACCTGGTGCAATGTGTATAATGTGCTCTACCTGCTGCAATGTGTATAACGTGCTCTACCTGGTGCAATGTGTATAACGTGCTCTACCTGCTGCAATGTGTATAACGTGCTCTACCTGGTGCAATGTGTATAACGTGCTCTACCTGCTGCAATGTGTATAACGTGCTCTACCTGGTGCAATGTGTGTAACGTGCTCTACCTGGTGCAATGTGTGTAACGTGCTCTACCTGCTGCAATGTGTGTAACGTGCTCTACCTGCTGCAATGTGTGTAACGTGCTCTACCTGCTGCAATGTGTATAACGTGCTCTACCTGGAGCAATGTGTATTACGTGCTCTACCTGCTGCAATGTGTATTACGTGCTCTACCTGCTGCAATGTGTATAACGTGCTCTACCTGCTGCAATGTGTATAACGTGCTCTACCTGGAGCAATGTGTATTACGTGCTCTACCTGCTGCAATGTGTATGACGTGCTCTACCTGGCGCAATGTGAATAACGTCCTGATTATGTCCCAGTCAGAGGTGAGTGAGGTGGAGGAGGTGAGTGAGAGCGAGGAGGTTAGTGAGGAGGAGGGGGTGGCTGCTGCTGCAGCCTCCAGTGATAGTGATGGTGTTGTGGCTCCGCAGCCACGCACCACTACAAAGACGGGCCGCAATGTTAAATTCAGCTACGCTGAGAATATGGCTTTGGTGCGGGAGCTGATGAGGCATCATCGGCAGTTGTTTGGCCATGATGCTGCAAAGGTGTCGTCACGCAGGAAGAGTGTTCTGTGGAGGAAGGTTGTTGCGGCTGTGAATAGTGAGGATGTGGTGAGGCGGACAAGGACACGTGTCTTCCCTGGAAATACTTGTGGATGGAACCCTTCATTCGCTTTGCCAGTATTCACGGGTGGTCAATCTGTTGAAATCAGAGCACTACATTTTGGCCACTGTGCTCGATCCTAGGTTTAAAGCCTACGTTGTATTTCTCTTTTCGGACACAAGTCTGCAGAGGTGGAAAGACCTGCTGGTGAGAAAATTGTCAACTCAAGTGGAACGTGACCCGTCAACAGCTCCTCCTTCATTTTCTCCAGCAACTGGGGCTGCGAGGAAAAGGATAACATTTCCGAGCCCACCCGCTGGACACAAAAGTAACAATACAAGTGACACATTAACAGGAAATTGTTTCTGTCACCATAGCGACAATTATCTGGAAATAAGATAATACACAGACACATAAAAAGACTCAACGGAAATCTTTGTTTTTAAACAACTTTATTTCATATCTTTAATACAGATTTTTCTCTATATTTTAAACTTAAAAAATACTTTACTCTGCACAACATGGATAAAATATCCTTTAAATCACAGAAACAATTCAAGTTACATTATAGTATTGCAGGTAAGTAAAACAGATACATATCAGGAGAGCCAAAACCCTATGGGGGTCATTCAGACCCAACTGCAATAGCGGCCCGCAGCAGTTTGCTGGTGGTGGCAAAATGCACACGCGCAGCGGCCACGCAGACACACACATTGCGGTCGCATCCCTGAGGGGTGAACGCGGGTGGGCCGGGACCATTTTCCGGGGGCTGCGTGATGTCACATCTGCGATAATCTCTAATTAACCCCCTATAAGCTTCCAGAGTGCACCTCATATCTCATCTTTTCCAAGTTACTACAAATGATATGAGATCGGTAGCAGCACTACTTTCAGGATTATTACACAGAACACACATAAAGGCTGACACAGCAAATAACAGTAACACATACAAGGGATTAATTAGAAATAAGGAAGCACAATCATCATTAAGTCTAATTATCAACTGGTTCTCTGTGGGACCCATACACCTCTTTACTGCCACCAGCAGCCCCAGGTACTGCGGCCATCCGCCCTGTCTCCCCCCACTACAGCCACCCACCCTGTCTCCCACCCCACTACTGCCACCACCCTGTCTCCTTCACTACTGCCACCACCCTGTCTCCCACCCCACTACTGCCACATCTCCCCCCAACTACTGTCACCACCCCATCTCCCCCCACAACTGCCACCACCCCGTCTCCTCCCACTACTGCCACCACCCCATATCCCCCCACTACTGCCACCTGCCCAATCTCCTCCACTACTGCCACCCGCCCTGCCTCCCCCCACTACCACCACCCGCCCTGTATCCCCCCACTACTGTCACCGCCCCATCTCCCCCCACTACTGCCACTGCCCTGTCTCCCCTCTGACACCTTAGTGCTGCTTGAGGACAATATTACCCACAGACAGTGCCTCCGGCAGCCCCCGCTGCAGCACTAGTGCCACCACCCTTTCTCCACCTCTGACATCTAAGAACTTCTTGTGGATTCTTGGTACTGCTGGTAACAGTTCTTCATCTGCAGATGGCAGCATGCAGGGCAGTAACAAGGCAGAAGCTGCTTCTGGTACCATGGACCCTAGTCATGTAGGGTTGGGATAGCCCATTATGTAATAGAGTCACCATCTTACAGGCAGCCGGTGAAGGGAGCAGAGAATGGGTGTTATGTGGCAGGAACGGGCTGGTTAGGTAAAAGCCTGGCTGCTGCATTCTGTACAAGCTACAAGCGGTGCAATTCTTTTGCTAGGAGACCCAGGTAGAAGAAATTGGAGTAGTCTATGCGTGATGATACAAGTACATGTATGACTGTAGGTAGATCTTCTGAGGGAATAAAGTGTTGGAGTCTGACTATGTTCCTCAGATGAGGATCTGATTGTGGCAGATACTGATGTCTAAGTGTCACTCCACTATCCAGGACACCAAGATTCCACACATGATCAGCATTTTATAACTCTGAACCCCCAAGCGTAAGTCTGGTTGGTTTGCAAAGCTGAACTGTAGCCCTGCCCTTTGGTGGTGAGCTTAAAGACCTGCTTCATCAGGACTGAATCACAGCCAACTGGCATCACCCACACCTGGAGCTCAGCTAGACAACCCTTTAGGATTGGTACTGGGTTCTCAGTACCTAAAGCAAAGACAGGTCATCTGTATAGCAGTGGTAGATGAGGGCATGACATCTGATTATTTCACCCGGTGGTAACATGTATATTGCAAAAAGCATAGGAGATAGGATAAGAACCTTGAAGAACAATGCATGGCAATGATAAGTATACTCCAGAAGATTAAAATGGTTCCTCACCTGAGTGATGTCTATTGTGTGCAACAAGAGATAATTTATTTCTCAGAGTATAGAAATCGCTTCTCACCTGTGTGACTTCTGTAATGTCTAACAAGAGCTGATTTGTGTGCAAAACATTTCCCACACTCAGAACATGGAAATGGCTTCTCACCTGTGTGAGTTCGCTGATGTGTAATAAGTTCTGATTTCTGTGTAAAACATTTCTCACACCCAGAACATGGAAATGCCTTCTCACCTGTGTGACTTCTGTGATGTATAACAAGAACTGATTTCTGTGTAAAACATTTCCCGCACTCAGAGCAAGAAAATGGCTTCTCACCTGTGTGAGTTCTCTGATGTCTAACAAGATGTGATTTGTGTGCAAAACCTTTCCCACACTCAGAACATGGAAATGCCTTCTCACCTGTGTGACTTTGCTGATGGGTAACAAGTCGTGATTTGTGTGTAAAACATTTCCCGCACTCAGAGCAAGAAAATGGCTTCTCACCTGTGTGACTTCTGTGATGTATAACAAGATCTGATTTACATGCAAAACATTTCCCACACTCAGAGCAAGAAAATGGCTTCTCACCTGTGTGACTTCTATGATGTGTAACAAGATCTGATTTACATGCAAAACATTTCCCACACTCAGAACATGGAAATGGCCTCTCACCTGTGTGACTTCTGTGATGTATAACAAGATCTGATTTACATGCAAAACATTTACCACACTCAGAACATGGAAATGGCTTCTCACCTGTGTGCTCTCTCTGATGTCTAACAAGATTGGATTTCCAGGTAAAACTTTTCCCGCACTCAGAGCAAGAAAATGGCCTCTCACCTGTGTGACTACTCTGATGTCTAACAAGATGTGATTTAAGTGCAAAACATTTCCCACACTCAGAACATGGAAATGGCTTCTCACCTGTGTGACTTCTGTGATGTATAACAAGATATGATTTAAGTGCAAAACATTTCCCACACTCAGAACATGGAAATGGCATCTCACCTGTGTGACATCTCTGATGTATAACAAGATGTGATTTCTTTGTAAAACATTTCGCACACTCAGAACATGGAAATGGCTTCTCACCTGTGTGACTTCTCTGATGTATAACAAGTTGTGATTTCTTTGTAAAACATTTCCCACACTCTGAACATGTCAGTGGCCTTCCACCTGCCTTACCTGTGTGTAGGTTAATAGGCTTTGTGTTCTTTGTAAAACATTTGGCATCTATAGAACACGGAAACACTGTATCTACTGTCAGAGCTGTAACAGATGCACCAATATCAGAGTGATCAGGAGAACATTTCCCAGGATCAGGGGGATCAGCTAATAGAGCTGGATGTATCATTGGGGTAATGGGATTAGCTCCTGGAGAATCCTGTCTACTGTCATTATCTTTTATGTCACAATCCGGGGATAACATTAGATGTCCTTCTGAGATATTCCTGCTTGTGTGTCCATCTGCTGGAAATAAAATACATTACGGAAATGTGACATTTTCTGTAACAATATTAATCCTGTAAACAATAGGAGAAGACGACTCTCTGGGACACTTAATTGTAAATGTGTGTGTATAATAAAACATAACTTTTAATGAAGGCTTTATAATATTGTGTCTCAGACTATCATTGTGTCCACCCTCCTGAGAACACTCACAATAACATATGCAATATTATAATAAGACTTAGATATCTCTCTCTCTCTTGTACTGGTAACTAACCATGAAGTATAAATGGAGATGTAGTCACTCGCCAAGTCCTATGTCAGCACCAATGTAAAACAATGGATGGGGGAACATATCGTATGATTTGGAGATTCTAGATGAACAATAATATCAGTCATATGAGCTGATGGATCAGAGAAATGTCTCCTAACGTTACTCCTGGAAGCACTGGTAAGGTAGCATTCCTTTATGTGTGTGCTCATACGCTGGTAAGCCTGTACATGTGTTACTCACCCTTATATAAGGTATATTGCTACAGCAGAGTAGGTGTGGAACAAGGTACTTTACATGCAATATACCATATAATACCCTGTAATCATCATCATCATCATCTGCTAGGTTATACTCTACTTTCTCTTATGTACTAGAGGACACTTGAGTCCATTTAGTACCATGGGGTATAGATGGGTCCTTTGGGAGCCACTGGCACTTTAAAAGTTTAATAGTGTGGGCTGGCCCCTCCCTCTATGCCCCTCCTACCAGACTCCGTTTAGAAAATGTGCCCGGAGGAGCCGGTCACAGCTAGGGGAGCTCCTAGGAGTTTTCTTAGCTTTTTATTTTCTAGAGATAGGTTACAGGAAGGCTGCTGGCAACAGCCTCCCTGCTTTGTGGGTTTTAGGCGGGGGGGGGGGGGGGGGGGGGAGAAACTAACTTCCTGAAGAATAGTGATGTGTACCGTAAATTTTTCGGTTTTGTGTTTTGGTTTCGGTTCCGCGGGCGTGTTTTGGATTCAGGCGCATTTTGGCAAAACCTCCCTGAAAATGTTTTGTCGGATTCGGGTGTGTTTTGGATTGTTTTTTTTTTTTTTTTTTCAAAAAGCCCTCAAGAACAGCTTAACTCATAGAATTTGGGGGTCATTTTGATCCCATAGTATTAACCTCAATAACCATAATTTCCACTCATTTCCAGTCTATTCTGAACACCTCACAATATTATTATTTTTAGTCCTAAAATTTGCACCAAGGTTGCTGGATGACCAAGCTAAGCAACCCAAGTGGCCGACACAAACACCTGGCCCATCTCGGAGTGGCACTGCAGTGTCAGACAGGATGGCCGATTTAAAAAATAGTCCCCAAACAGCACATGATGCAAATAAAAAAAAAAGAGGTGCACCAAGGTCGCTGGATGGCTAAGCTAAGCGACCCAAGTGGCCAACACAAACACCTGGCCCACCTAGGAGTGACACTGCAGTTTTCTAGCGAGAGGATGTGAATCTGAACCACTAGCCATGAACATAGGCCAGGGCCTCAGCCGTTCCTTGCCACTCCGTGTAGTAAATGGCATATTGGCAAGTTTACGCTTCTCATCAGATGCTTTTAATTTAGATTTTTGGGTCATTTTACTGAACTTTTGTAGTATGCTTTACAACAAAGAGGTAGAGCAATGGACTACTGTACCGTACTGCTATATATATACTGGTGGTCATCAAAATTCTGCACTGTCCTCCTACTATATAATACTGCGCACAACTAAAATGCACCACAGGTATGGATGGATGGTATACTTGACGACACACAGGTAGGTAGAGCAGTGGACTACTGTACCGTACTGCTATATAATACTGGTGGTCACTGGTCAGCAAAATTCTGCACTGTCCTCCTATACTACAATGCAGCACAGATATGGAGCGTTTTTCAGGCAGAGAACGTAGATATTTTCAGCACACTGAGCACAGATATTTGCAGCACACGGAATACAGAAACTGATAGAATGCTGCACGTCCTCTCCCTATTATCTCCAATGCACGAGTGAAAATGGCGGCAACGCGCGGCTCCTTATATAGAATATGATTCGAGAATCCGACAGCGGGATGATGACGTTCGGACCGCAAAATTGAAAAAATCCAAACCCCCTCCCGTCTTCTTTAGAGGTGGTCGGGGAAGATCAAAAAAACCTGCACCAACAGGTTCCCAGGAACAGAATCCAGGTTCTGCTTCCTCCAAATATTCAGCATGATGGTGGACCTGTCAGCCTAGAGATCAGACAGGTGGGAGCGAGACTAAAAGATTTCAGTCACGTCTGGGCGTCATCATGCCTAGACCCCTGGGTGACGGATATTGTTACCCAGGGGTACAGACTGGAGTTTCAGGAACTCCCACCTCACAGATTCTTCAAATCAGGCTAACCAGGTTCGCAGACAGAAAGTGCTATTCTACAGGAAGCCATTAAAAAAAGAGGATTTTGGTACTTACCGATAAATCCATTTCTCTGAATCCTCTAGGGGACACTGGAGTCCTATACAGTAGGGGTGTGAAGCCTTGAACCGGAGGTGTGGCACAATCTTAAATTAACATTGTCTGCACAGCCGGCTCCTCCCCCTTCACATCCCTCCTCCCTCAGTTTGAAGAATTGTGACTGAGAGAATAGGACATAACACTATAGCCCATGGCGAGGAATCGAACCGTACAACATATCAAAGAGCGGCCAAGAACTCTTAACCGAATAACAAACGCTGTTTGTACGAACTGATTAAAACAAGAACTTAGAACACAGCAGGCTGACAGCACTGATGCGGGCGTCCAGTGTCCCCTAGAGGATTCAGAGAAATGGATTTATCGGTAAGTACCAAAATCCTCTTTTCTCTTTCATCCACTAGAGGACACTGGAGTCCTATACAGTAGGGGATGTCCCAAAGTTATCCCCCAGGGAGGGAGTGCTGTCGGTAGCCTGCAAAACTAAACGTCCGAACTTAGATTCTCCGGACGCAAAAGTATCAAACTTGTAAAATCTTGCGAACGTGTGGGCTGAAGACCACGTCGCCGCTCTGCAAAGTTGAGTAGTGGAAGCACCTCTGGCAGCCGCCCACGAGGCACCCACTGATCGGGTAGTATGAGCACCCGTCATAACCGGAACCTGTTTGCCACAGGAAATATAAGCCTGCCGAATGGCAAGTCTAATCCATTTGGACAAGGTCTGCTTAGAGGCCGGCCAACCCTTCTTTGGCCCATCATAAAGAACAAATAAATGGTCCGACTTTCTGAAGGACGACGTAACCTGTACGTATACCCGTAAAGCTCGGACAACATCCAATGACACGTCCTCATCTGTGAGATCCTGGAAAGATGGGACCACTATTGGCTGGTTTACATGAAACCCCGACACCACCTTCGGAAGGAAGTATGCTCTTGTACGGAGTTCCGCCCTATCCTCATGAAAAACTAAGAAAGGGCTCTTACAGGATAAAGCTCCCAACTCAGAAACCCGCCTAGCCGAAGCCAAGGCCAGTAATAACGTGACCTTCCAAGAAAGATATTTCAGGTCCGTTCTCGTCAATGGCTCAAAAGTCGGTGACTTCAAATATTCTAACACCAACCCTATGTCCCATGGTGCCGTGGGAGGACGAAAAGGGGGTTGAATCCTCAGAACCCCCTGTAAAAAGGTTTGAATCTCTGGTAAGGATGCTAGTCGCTCTTGAAAAAAGATGGAGAGAGCCGAAATCTGAACCTTCAAGGAGCCCAATCTGAGTCCTCCCTCTAGACCGGCCTGAAGGAAAAGTAGAAGTCGCGATAAAGTTAGATGAATTCCATCCCCGTTCCTGACACCAAGCCATGTACCGTCTCCAAATCCTGTAGTAGTGCCTGGCTGTGACCGGTTTCCTTGCGGCAATCATTCTAGGAATGGCCGTTCGTGGGATCCCTCTGTTTCTTAAGATACGGGTTTCAATAGCCACGCCGTCAAACGCAGCCTGTTCAGATCGGGGTGTAGGAACGGTCCCTGAGATAGCAGGTCCTCTCTCTGAGGTAACCTCCAAGGATCTTCCGCAAGTAACCCTCGCAGGTCGGTGTACCAACTCCTGCGGGGCCAATCTGGTGCGATTAGAATGACCCACACTCGTTCCCGCTTTATTCTTTTCAGAACCCTGGGTATGAGTGGGAAAGGTGGAAAAATGTAAACCCTCCTGTAACACCAAGGAAGTGTTAATGCGTCCACTCCTTCTGCTGCTGGATCTCGAGTTCTTGACACATATCTGGGCAGCTGATGATTTTGTCGAGACGCCATTAGATCCACCTGAGGCAGACCCCATCTTATCACAATCATGTTGAAAATCCGTGGATGAAGGCACCACTCCCCCGGATGCATGTCCTGGCGACTGAGGTAATCTGCCTCCCAGTTCTCCACACCTGGAATGAACACTGCGGAGAGAATGATGTATTTTCTTTCTGCCCACAACAAGATCTTTGTGGCCTCCTTTAACGCCATCCTGCTCTTTGTTCCTCCTTGATGGTTTATGTAAGCCGTCGTCGTGACATTGTCAG
Source organism: Pseudophryne corroboree (assembly GCF_028390025.1). Taxonomy (NCBI): domain Eukaryota; kingdom Metazoa; phylum Chordata; class Amphibia; order Anura; family Myobatrachidae; genus Pseudophryne; species Pseudophryne corroboree. The sequence goes on along the minus strand of NW_026967576.1, from coordinate 487,916 downwards.
ACTGAATCCTGATGTGTTGATTCATGACTAGGTCTTCTGCTAAGAGAAGGGCATTGTAGACTGCTCTTAGTTCGAGTATATTTATGGGTAATTTGTTTTATTGTAGCGTCCACCGTCCCTGAAACTGATGGTCCTCTAGGACGGCTACCCAACCTCTGAGACTGGCATCCGTCGTCAGGATCTTCCAATCCCAAATGCCGCATTTCTTGCCGGCTGTAAGGTTCTTGTGTAACGACCACCATGTCAAGGAGACCTGTACTTGTGGTTGAAGTCGGATTCTCCGATGTAGGAGCCAGTGCGAGCCTGCTCCCTGAGCAATGAGGTTCATCTGGAATGGTCGGGAATGAAGTCTGCCATACTGGAGAGCTTCGAACGATGCCACCATCTTCCCGAGAAGTTGCACACAGAGGTGCAGAGAAACGGTCTGCGTCCTCAGTACCTGACCCATTAATCTCTGTAGGTCCTCTACCTTGCTCTCTGGTAGGAACACACGTAATAGGACCGTGTCCAAGATGAGACCGAGGAATTGAATTTGTTGAGTCGGTACGAGGTTGGACTTTTGGAAATTGACAATCCATCCATGTTGAATTAGAAATTGATGTGATGTCTGAACATCCTTGAGCAGTCGATTCTGAGATGGAGCTTTGATCAGTAAATCGTCCAGATAAGGTATAATTGTGACCCCCAACAGTCTCAGTCCTGCCACCATGATCGCCATGATCTTTGTGAAAATTCTTGGGGCTGACGCTAGACCGAACGGTAAAGCCCGGAATTGGTAGTGCTCCGCCACCACTGCGAACCGTAAGTAAGCCTGGTGAGGAGTCCAGATTGGGATATGCAGATATGCATCCTTTATGTCCATGGATACCATGAACTCGCTTGGCTCTAAGCCTGCAATGACTGATTGGATTGATTCTATCTTGAATCTGTGGACTCTTAAAAACTGGTTGAAAACTTTTAAATTGAGTATTGGTCTGACCGACCCGTCTGGTTTTGGCACGACAAAAAGATTGGAATAGAACCCCGTTCCTCTCTGAGAAGCGGGAACCGGAATAATGACCTCTGCTTGAAGCAATTTGTGAATTGCTGCCCGTAGTGCCCTTGCTTTTTGAGGGCACTGAGGCAATCCTGTTGTAAAAAACTGACTGTGAGGCCTCTGTTGAAATTCCAGTTTGTATCCCTGAGAGATTAAGTTGTTCACCCAAAGTTCTGGTGAGGTCTTGGCCCAGATGTCCTGAAAACCTTCCAGTCGGCCGCCCACCAAGGGGGACCCCAGGTGAGCTGGGAGGCCGTCATGCCACGGTCTTGTCAGCAGGTTTATCCTGCTTTCTGGTTGCTGCTTGCGAGCAGCCTCTACCTCTGCCCCCACGTGCTTGTGCACCGAACCCCCTACCTCGGGCTCGAAAGGACTGTGACCTAAATTAAGTAAAAGATGGTCCTGAATAACCTCTCCTAGTTTGTGGAGCGGTTCTCGTATAAGGAGTTGGCAGAAAAGTGGACTTCCCCGCTGTAGCCTGCGAAATCCACTTGTCCAACTCTGGTCCGAACAGCATTTCACCCCCAAAGGGAATGGATTCTACCGCCTTCTTGGTGTCAGAGTCACCTTGCCATTCTCTGAGCCATAAAATCCTTCTAGCCGATATGGCCGATGCAGATATGCGCGATGCTATTCTGCTAATATCCTTAGAAGCTTGACACAAGTATGAAGCAGATTCTCGAATGTGTTCCGCCAGCTCTGTAATCTCTTCTAAGCTATTTTCCTCCTCAATAGCTTGTACGATCCGGCCAGACCATGCACCCATGGCTTTGTTGACCCAAGCACAGATGATCGCAGGTCTCTGCGCTGCACCTGCTGCTACAAACATTGATTTTAACGCTGTGTCAACTTTACGGTCGGACGCATCCTTTAACGTAGTTACGTTAGGAATTGGCAAGATTGTCTTCTTTGACAATCTTCCTAGTGAAACATCCACTACCGGTGGGTTTTCCCACTTGTCCATTACACCCTTAGGTAGGGGGTAAGTTACCCGAAAACGTTTCGGAAATTGAAAACGTTTGTCAGGTTGTTTCCAAGCCTCCTCCATCTGAGACTGGAGGGATTTAGGAATGGGGAACGCTGCTGAACGCGGCTTCTGGGATTCGAACAAATCGAAATCCTCCGGCTCCCGGACTTCCTCTTCCTTAAAGCTTAGGATGTCCTTAACCGCGTCAATTAAGGAATCCAGACCAGAGATCGCCGAGTCTTCTTCAGGAAAATCGGCGTCTAGGATGGGTTCAATTAACTCACCTTCTTCCGTATCCAGAAGAAAACCCTCTTCCTCCGCGGTTTCTGGTATAATAGGAAGAGTTCTTTTAACAGCCCTGCGCACACTCGTCTCAGCGTGTGTGGGCGGTGTTAACTTGATGAGAAATTCCTCCATTGTCTTTGAGAATCCCGCAGCCCATTCTGATTGCTGCTTGCGGGATTCTGCCATTTCCTTGGAGATTCTATTGGCAAGGTTGTCTTCCCATGCCTTAGCCAGAGCACTGCTCCCAGGTGGAGCGTCCTTGTCTAAGCAGGAGTCGCACACCCCGGAGCTGCCAACCCGCGTGCTCTTCTTGTTACATTTCGTACAAACATAGCAGGTCTTTGAGGTCTTGGTAGCCTTAGACATGTTTTTCTTTTTAAAACCCCTCACCAGGGTATTACGCAGCGCTTTCACCCTTTAAACTAGGAATAGAAAGACTGGGAGATGACGGAAGCGAAGGTATTGGATCCGGCTGGAATTACCTGTCCCCTTTTCTTTATAAAAGGAACAGGTCAAAAAATAAAAATAAAAAAATAAAACACCAGCCGACTCTCAACCCTCACACCCCAACTGTAAATCAGCCACGATGTTAGAGTTGGCTTGCTTCTGTGTATTTTCTCCGGGATCTTTGAACAGACGTCCCTTGAAAATATAATTTGTAAAGTTTGTTTAATTTTCAGGAGATCCTCATATTGTATATATACACATTTCCCCAGCAGAGGGAGCTGTTTCCTAACTCTCTCTATTATCTTATGCCTGTACTAACCAGGCCGTGTAGCAGGGGGAGTTATTTCTTCTGTGTGGGGGAAGGGGAGGACCCATCCCTCACCTCATCCTGGCGCCAAAACGAACAAACATGATCCCCACTATGTAAGTTCATATGGTGTGGTTCTGTTAATATCCTTAGCCTTTTAACATTGATCTCCCCCTCTGCCGCTACACAGCGCGCTCCGGGTCCGTCTTCCGCAGCGGTGCCCGTGCTCCTCTCCGCACGTGAGTCACCCCATTTGCAAATCGCCCAGGGGCTGCCGGCTGGCGCGCGCGACGGGTCCGTCTCCCGTAGCGGCGCCTGTTCTCCGCTCTGCTCTGATCTTGCTGTGCAGCGCACCGCTTCCGCCATCCCCCCTGCTACAGGGAAGACAGGCTGAGTCCCGCGCCGCACTAAGTCTCCCACGCGCCGCCATGCCCTTCCTCTCTGATTAGCTGTATAAAAGGGAGTTTTAAACAATATTCGCAGTAGAGGTTTTAGAGAGAGAGGGAAAGAAAAGAAAAAGAAAAAATTATATCTTTTCTAACTGGATCCCTAGTCTAAGCTTGTACCAGTACTCACTATTAGCTGATTTGAGGATCTCCTGTGGAGAGATGCAGGTCCCTTCAATAGGGATATTTGTCTCTCTGATCTTAGGCAGCTTTGTCCCCCCTTTATTAGGGTTACGCAGCCCCTTTTAGATTTTCAGTCAGGAGCTCAAGTGCTCCATGTATTGTGCCTCCAGCACAATTCTTCAAACTGAGGGAGGAGGGATGTGAAGGGGGAGGAGCCGGCTGTGCAGACAATGTTAATTTAAGATTGTGCCACACCTCCGGTTCAAGGCTTCACACCCCTACTGTATAGGACTCCAGTGTCCCCTAGTGGATGAAAGAGAAACTGGTACAAACAAATGTTATTGTTCCAGTTCCACCTCACCCAAAAATCAAGGGTTATTACTCAAACTTGTTTGTGGTACCAAAACCGGATGGTTCGGTAAGGCCTATATTGAACCTGAAGGTGTTGAAACCCTACTTGAGGGTTTTCCAATTCAAGATGGAGTCTCTGAAAGCGGTGCTCTCAGGACTGGAGGAGGGGGAATTCCTAGTATCCCTGGATATCAAGGATGCGTACTATCACATTCCGATCTGGCCGCCTCACCAGGCCTATTTACGGTTTGCACTACAGGACTGTCACTATCCGTTCCAAACATTGCCATCTGGCCTCTCCACAGCACCGAGGGTGTTCACCATGGTCATGGCGGAGATGATGCTACTCCTACGCAAACAGGGAGTGAACATAATTCCATATCTGGATGATCTGCTGATAGAGGCATCTTCCAAGGAGAAGCTGTTGCAGAGTATTAAGCTCTCAACTCAACTACTCTGGGATCATGGGTGGATCCTGAACCTTCCAAAGTCACATTTGGAACAGACAAGGAGACTGCCTTTCCTGGAGATGACACTCAACACGGAAGTGCAGAGGGTGTTTCTACCGGTGGAGAAAGCTTTGGTGATCCAATCAATGGTCCGGGATGTCGTGAAACCTCCCCGGGTATCGGTTCATCGGTGCATTTGTCTTCTGAGGAAGATGGTATCCTCCTACGAGGCTCTACAATACGGAAGATTCCATGCACGCTTCATCCAGCTGGATCTCCTGGACAACTGGTTGGGATTGCATCTTCACATGCACCAACGGATATGCCTGTCGCCGAATGCCAGAATTTCACTACTCTGGTGGCTGCAAACTTCTCACCTGCTCGAGGGCCGCAGGTTCAGGATTCAGAATTGGATTCTTCTAACCACGGATGCAAGCCTCACCCAGGGGGAAAACTTCCAAGGAAAGTGGTCAAGCCAGGAACCGGTCCTTCCAATAAACATTCTGGAACTAAGAGCCATATACAATGGCCTTCTAAAAGTGGCTCATCTTCTGCAATATCGAGTCATGCAGGTTCAGTCGGACAACATCACAGCGGTGTCCTACATAAACAGGCAGGGTGGAACGAAGAGCAGGGCTGCAATGTCAGAGGTAACAAGAATCCTCCTCTGGGCAGAACGACATGCGCTGGCGCTGTAGGCGTTCATTCCTCAGCAGACACAATCTCCTTCCAGGAGAAAGGGGCCTCCACCCAGAGGTATTCACAGAGGTAACACGCCGATGGGGTGTACCTCAGATAGACATGATGGCCTCTCGCCTCAACAAGACGCTTCGGAGGTACTGTTCCAGGTCACGAGACCCACAGGTAGTGGCGGTGGACGCCCTGGTGACTCCGTGGGTGTTCCAGTCAGTATATGTGTTCCCTCCACTTCCACTCATCCCAAGGATTCTAAAACTAACAAAAAGATAACCAGTTCCAGCGATCCTCATTGCTCTTGACTGGCCAATGCAGGCTTGGCACGTGGATCTTCCGAGGCCTCTTCCTCTTCGTGAGGACCTTCTACTGCAGGGGCCGTTCGCCTATCACGACTTACCGCAGCTACGTTTGACGGCATGGAAGTTGAATGCCAGATCTTAGCTTGGAAGGGCATTCCGAATAAAGTTTTTCCTACTCTGATCCAAGTTAGGAAGGGGGTAACGTCTAAGCATTACCATCGGATTTGGAAAAAGTATGTGTTTTGGTATGAATCCAAGAAGTTTCCTACGGTGGAGTTTCAACTGGGACATTTTCTCTTTCTGCAAGCGGGTGTGGATGTTGGCCTATGCCTGGGCTTCATCAAGTTCCAGATTTTGGCCTTGTCTATTTTCTTCCAGAAACAATTGGCTGCTATCCCTGAGGTTCAGACTTTCTTGAGAGGAATTCTGCACATCCAACCACCCTTTGTGCCTCTTATGTCACCTTGGGATCTTAATGTGGTGCTGCAGTTCCTGCAATCGGATTGGTTCGAACCTTTACAGGAGGTGGACGTAAAGTTTCTTATTTGGAATGCAGTCACGTTGTTGGCCTTGGCTTCTGCCAGACGTGTGTCAGAATTGGTTGCATTTTCGCACAAGAGCCCCTACTTGATTTTCCTTGAGGATAGAGCGGAGCTCAGAACGCGTCAACAATTTCTCCCTAAGGTTGTGCCGGCTTTTCATATAAACCAACCTATTGTGGTGCCAGTGGCTACTGACACCTCAATTACCTCAAAGTCCGTGGATGTCGTGCGGGCTTTGAAAATCTATGTGAAGAGAACTACTCATCACAGGAAACCAGACGCACTATTTGTACTTTATGATCCCAACAAGATTGAGTGTCCTGCTTCTAAGCAGACAATTTCACGCTGGATCAGGCTTACTATCCAGCATGCTTATTCCACGTCAGGATTGACAATTCCAAAATCTGTTCAGGTCCACTCTACCCGTAAAGTGGGTTCTTCCTGGGCAGCTGCCCAGGGTGTCTCGGCTATTCAGCTTTGCCGAGCAGCTACTTGGTCAGGGTCGAACACGTTTGCTAGGTTTTACAAGTTCTATACTTTGACCAAACTTGAGGTCCTCAGAGGCCAATCAGTTCTGCAGGAACCTCAGTACTCTCACTCCTGTACTGGGAGTCCATGGTACTAAATGGATCCCAGCATCCTCTAGGACGTAAGAGAAAATAGGATTTTAATTACCTAACGATAAATCCTTTTCTCGTAGTCCATAGAGGATGGTGGGTGCCCGCCCTGTGCTTCGTATTACTGCATTGTTAATTGGTTCAGTATTGTTGGTTCAGCTGTTGCTGAATTGTTCCAAGTTGGTTAGTTTGGCCTTATGTTTATGTGTGAGCTGGTGTGAATCTCACCACTATCTGTGTAATTCCTTCTCTCGAAGTATGTCCGTCTCCTCAGGCACAGTTTCTAGACTAAGTCTAGTAGGAGGAGCATAGAGGGAGGGGCCAGCCTACACTATTAAACTCTCAAAGTGCCAGTGGGTCCCAAAGGACTTGTCTAGCCCCCCTGGTACTAAATGGACCTTAGCATCCCCAACAGACTACGAGAAAAGGACATCCCCATCATCAGTGTCTTACCTCTATTCTCTCAATAGTAATAAGGATGATGTGTGTACGGTAAGTATGATACAGAGAATTACATATCAGAATCTATACTGCTGCCGCCATACTTTGTATTCTCTAGGATCCGTTCGCTGCATAAACCTTGCAGATTTTTCAAAGGTTTATGCAGCGAAACGCGTCAGGCATTTACCCTTTTGAACAGGACAACCCGGAATTGGACCCGAACCAGCCCATATCACCTACCAGCTATCCAGTGGAGTCCTAGAGAGGCACCATCCTATCTCCGCATCGCATGAGGTACCCACCATACATGGGATATTGCAATAACCCTCTAGCGGCATATGGAACTTTTATTTGGACTCAATACCATCTAAAAGGGACTCTTTATAGTGGAATTTAACTGGACATATCATCTATGGGCAAATGTGGAACGGATCCTAGAGAACACAAAACATCAGTCCTGAATAATTTCCTGGGGTAAACTTTATCCATCTTATATCATTGGCTAAATCATTCCTTGCTTACAATTTGCTTATTTTGCACAAAATACTGCTTTTTAAAGAGTTAGTTTTTTAATAAATTGTTTTACAATGTACACACTTAGTGAATGGTACTGTTCTTTCCTCTCATAGCGCAGCCTCCTTTTCTTTTCTATTGTTACCATATAGGGAGTGACTCCCCTAAATACTGGCTGCTGCTTAGCCAAGCACCTCGCCTCATAGCGCCCGAATTCCCCTGGGTATTTTTTTTCCTTATTCCCCAATCTATTAAGTCCCCCACTCCTCCTGCCCTATAGCCGCTCGCTCCGCTCACTCCGGGCACTGTTCACTGCTGCAGCCTAGTGACGCCTATGAAGCCATGGGCTGTATTCTGGGGCTATGTGCGCCCAGTCTTTCCTGCACGCTCCGGATACCAGACTTGAAGGTGCTTTTGGCTCAGACGGGAGTACTTGCTCACCAGATAACACAGGTGCGTAGCTCCCGCTACTGCTAGGGATAGAACGGGCTGCCCACAGTCACCGGAACCCGGCGGTGATATTGGGGAGGGAGATGACTGCCATTTTGGATCCTGGTGCGTGGCCACTGAATGCTTTGCCTTCTGCCTTCAATAAGGTTTAATATAACTAAGTGTCCTGACGGCTGGATCGGGGTCACTACACTAAATTGAAGCATTTGCCTGGAGGTGAAACTACCTTCTATTTATATAGTACCACTATAATCTACTTCCCTGGAAGAAAAAAAGACAAGGCTGAGATTTGAACTTTTATGGAGCCTAAACGTAGGCCCACATCCACAACAGCCTGCAGGAAGTGCAAGAAATGTCCCAGATGAAAATCCACAGCAGAATACTGTTGACCCTCACACCAAGAGACACATTTCTTCCATATGCGATGGTAATGTTTCGATGTGACCATCTGGCCGGCTTGGAGCATAGTCGAGATAACCTTTCCCGGAATCTTTCCTGGCAAAAATCCTCCCAATATACTTTCAATGCATCAAACGTAGCCGTGGTAAGTCTGGATAGATGAATGGCCCTTGTGTAAGACGATCATCCTGAATTGGCAGAGGCCAGGGGCCTACGAGTAATAAGGCTAGAATGTCTACATACCAGGCCCTGCGGGGCCAGTCTGGGGCAATCAGAATTGCCTGAACCCTGTCCCCTTAAGTCCTTTGAGAACTCTTGGAATTAGAGGAACTGGAGGGAACAAGTACACCAACCGGTAAATCCACGGTGTCGCCAGAGCGTCCACTGCTGCGGCCTGTGTATCCCTCGTCCCAGATCAGTAACGCAGAAGCTTCTTGGTAAGCTGAGAAATCAACAAGTCGATTTGCGGGTAGCCACACCGATGAAATATCTGCTGAAAAACTTGCGGGTAGAGGCCCCATTCCCCCAGGTGCAGATCATGTCTACTGAGGAAGTCTGCTCCCCAATTGTCTACTCCCAGAATTAATATGGTGGAAATGGCCTTGGAATTCCACTCCATCCAGAGGAGTATCTGTGACACCTCCCTCATTGCAGTTCTGCTGTTTGGACCTCCTTGTTGGTTTATGTATGCCACAGTTGGTGCATTTTCCAACCATACCTGTATGGCCTGATACTGAAGGATATAAAAGAGGTCAGCAGAAGGGCATTGTAAATCGCCCTGAGTTCCAAAACTTTTATCGGAAGGGAAGCCTCTTGGTCAGACCACCTTCATTGGAACCGAGCCCCTAGGGTCACTGCCCCCCAACCATGGAGGCTTGCATCCGTTGTCAACAGAATCCAATCCTGAATTCTGAAGTGTCGACCCTCCAGGAGGGAGATCAGCAACCACCATAAGAGGGAAATCCTGGCGTTTGTTGAAAGGCATATCATCTGGCGTATGTGCAGATGTGACCCAGACCATTTGTCCAGCAGATCCAGCTGGAATGGTCATGCATGGAATCTTCCTTACCGAAATGCGTCGTAGGAGGCCATCATCTTTCCCAGTAAGCGTATGCAAAGATGTACCAAGATTTTGTTCAGCTTCAAAATGGAATGTACCATCGTCTGAATTATCTTTGCCTTGTCCATAGGAAGGAACACCTTCTGAGACACCGTGTCCAATATCATTACCAGGAACTGAAGCCTCTGCGTAGGTCCTAGGTGGAATTTCTGCAGATTGAGAATCCACCCATGATCCGTGAGTAGTCGTGTTTGAAGGCTGATCTTTTCCATCAAGTGCTCTGAATATAGCCATTATGAGGAGATCGTCCAAGTATAGAATGATTTTCACTTCCTGCTTGCGGAGTTGTAGCAACATCTCTGCCATCACCCCTGATAACATCCTCAGTGCCGTTGATAAGCCGAAAGGCAAGACCTGGACCTGGTAGTGGCTGTGCTGCAGTGCAAACCTGAGGTAAGTCTAAAGAGGCGACCATATTGGGATGTGAAGATATGCATCCTTAATAGCCAGAGAAACCAGGAATTCCCCTTCTTCCATGTCACGCTTGGCTTGAGTTGGGGATCTGACGACTGATAATTGACTGAGGGAGCAGCTATCGGCAAAGGAAGGAAATGAGGTGGCTGAATGTAGTTCTTACTCATGGATTGAATACTTAGGCCTGAAGATGTAGAGGGGTAGGCAATGAGGACAATGACCGAGAATGATACACTGAAGAAAGAGGAATTCAGTTTTAATGAGGCCGCAAATCATACACTACGACTAGGAGAGACGTCCGAGTGAATTCTGAAAGACAAAAGGTACATGACTTGTAAACGATGCTGAAGAATACTGAATGGAGAAGTGACTTGTGATTTGTAAACGATGCTGAAGAGAGGATCGCTGTGAGCACCATCCGCAAACGGAGACCCTCTGCCAGATATCAGGATACCAGGGGTTTAACCATAAGAGCAGGTGGACTGGGAGCAAAGGACTGCAATAACAGAACTGACCACCAGGCGGACACAACAGAACCAGGATACCAGGGGTTAACCTGGGAGCGCAGGGCACCTTACAGCAGCAAGTAACTTGAAGTACTGGCAACATAGCTAAGCATCAACCCCTTTTTATAAGGGAAGCCTGTACCGGATTGGCTGGACGCGAACTGGGATACCTATCGTCTTGGATTGATCTCCAACATGGTGGCTCCCTGCACAGAGGACACATGTGGAACCAGCACACAGCCACTACCTCTGGCCTCAGCCTCCCAGACGCCGCTCTCCAGTAACAGGACACTTGGAAACAGACACCTCCGGCTGCCATGCTCCGCTCCCCAGGACCCGGACCCCGGCCTCCAGACACCCAGCAGCCGCACTGGAAGACCTTGCTGCTGTAGCTCCTATCCATCGCAGCGACACCAGCCAGCTAAGAGGAAGGCCGCAGGGACCAGAACCGGTGGTAAGACTCCGGATGCTGACAGTACCCCCCTTTTTAGGGTGGTCTCCGAACACCCACGCTGCTTAGTGGGATTCTTGGCATGAAAGGCACAACTCAGTCTTGGAGCATGAACATCCTCTGCAGCCACCCAAGATCTTTCCTCCGGACCATATCCTCTCCAATCTATGAGATACTGGAGACGACCATACCTCTTGCGGAAGTCAAGAAACTTATGAACCTCGAATTCCTCATTTGGAGCAGCTTGAACCTTGGGAGGTTAAGGGAAAGATGCCCGAAAATGATTTAGTACAAGAAGCTTTAGCAGAGAAATGTGGAAGGCATTGGGAATTTTCAAATAGGGAGGCAGTTTCACCTTGTAAGAAACAGGATTCAACACTCGCAATAGGATACGGACCGATGAATCTTGGAGCAAACTTTTTGGTAGGAACTTTGAGTCTGAGGTCTCTGGTGGATATCCAAACACGATCTCCCACTTTGAGACTAAGAACAGCCCTATGTTTCCGATCAGCATAGGTCTTTTATTTCTGGGAAGTCTCAAGTAGCGCCTTATGAATTTGACTCCAAATCTTAGTGAACTGACGAAGAGCGGATTCAGCAGCAGGAACCTCAAGAGGTGGGAGAGATTAGAAGGAAGGAACTCGTGGATGAAAACTATAGTTAATGAAGAAAGGAGTGGAATTGGTAGAAGAATGATATAGGTTATTGTATGCAAACTCAGCAAATGGGAGGTAATCCATCCAGTCTTACTGAGCAGGGGACATGAACATCCGTAAGAAAGTTTCCAGATATTGGTTGACTCTTTCAGTCTGTCCGTCAGTCTGGAGATGGTGGGCTGAAGAGAAGTTCAACTTGATTTCTAGGACAGAGCAGAGAGCTTTCCAGAATTTGGCGAGGAATTGAGGACCCCAATCAGAAACTATTTCCTGTGGAAGGCCATGCAAATGAAAAATCTATGAGAAAACAATTTGGATAGCTGAGGAGCAGAGGGAAGACCGGTGAGGGGTATGAAGTGAGCCATCTTTGAAAATCATTCCACAATGACACAAATGGTGTTGTGCCTCCTGGAGACTGTCAAATCGGTTATGAAATCCATAAAGATGCGAGTCCAAAGCTTTTGAGGTGTTGAAAGTGGATGAAGAAGACCCGAGGGAGATGTTCGTGGACCTTTTGTTGAACACACTTGGAACAGACTGCTTCAAATTCAAAGACATCTGTTTTAAGATGAGGCTACCAGTAGAATCGCTGAATGAACTTGAGAGTTGTCAGACTTGGTTTTGTCTGTGTCCCCGGAGGGGGCGCTAGTGGGTCAGTGGAGGTAGAAGGGAGAAAGCGAGGAGGCTGGATTAAGTTTCTGCGCATGGGCGCAATGATATTTATTATACAGAAAGTTCACAATGGCAGCAGAAAATAAACAATAAGAAATGCAAATGTCAATAGTGCAGCGTGGAAGCTGAAAGTCTATGGCAACGGAAATATGGCAAATGGATGAATGGTAACTGATGAATGATAACTGGTAAATGATAATAACTGATGAATGTACACTGATGAATAATAACTTGACAGGAGATAATCTGGTATGGGAACCAGAGCAGTTTAAAACGTGGAGCCAGCAGAGATGGTAATGAATGGCAAACCTGGTAGCAGAGGCAGGAGACTGACAATGCCCACAGTGCAGGTGATGAAGCACTAGCAGCAAGCAAGCTGCATCACAGGTGGGGAGATGGAACACACCTGGAGTCAGTCTCTACTGCTTAGGCTGAAGCACACTGAGTTGATGTTTAGTGTGAAGCCTGTAAACAGAAGCAGGTGTTGCTGAGGCTTGTAGTTCCACGGAGCTGTGAAAGGTAACCAGGAGCACAGAGTCTCAGGAAGATGACAGGAACACGAAGGAACAGGTAGGTATCCAGGAACACGGAGGAACAGGAACCAGATCCAGACACATGGGTCGCAGGAGTGACACAAAGTTCAGGATGCCTGCAGACTGATCCTGCAGCTCCTGATATACCCCCTGATGTGCAGTCATTGGTGGGAGTGAGGAAGGTAGGTGCGGCCAAGCACCGGATTGGCCGCCGTGCTCTGACCGATGGAGACTGTCATGGCGGCGCCCATGCCACGGCCTAACGGGAACGCGGCGTGCTACACGGCCGCTGTCACAGGAGCGCTCCCAGGCCCAGGATGACGTCTGATGGCAGAGGTGCGGATGACAGTGGAACGCAGGGACCCTGGACGGAGTCCGCACCGGCGGACAGATGTGACCATGGTGAGTCGATTCCTGACAGTACCCCCCCTTTAAGGGTGGGCACTGAACACCCACGAGGCTTGGAAGGATGAGTGTTATGGAAGACACGGACCAACCTTGGAGCATGGACATCTGACGAATTCACCCAACTTCTCTCCTCCGGACCATAACCGGACCAATCGATAAGATATTGAAGACGACCATACCGGCAACGGGAATCCAGAATCTTCTCTATTTCGAACTCCACGCCCCGCTGAGTTCGAACTTTGGGGCCGACTGGAAGAGCTCTTTGGAAGCGATTCAGGACTAATGGTCTGAGGAGAGAAACATGAAAGGCATTAGGTATTCGCAGAGAAGGTGGTAACTTAAGCTTGTAGGCCACAGGGCTGATGACTCTTTCAACAGGAAAGGGGCCGATGAAACGTGGTGCAAATTTCATCGACGGGACCCTAAGACGGAGGTTCCGGGTAGAAAGCCAAACCTTGTCCCCAGGTTTCAGGCTAGGAACTGCACGTCTTTTGCGGTCAGCAAAGTATTTATACCGGCTGGAGGCCTTCTTGAGAGAAGCATGAATCTTCCTCCAGGTTGAAGAGAACTGACTCAGGGCAGTAGTGGCAGCAGGTACATCCATCTGAGGGAGTTCTTGGAAATCTGGAACACGAGGATGTTGCCCACATACAGCAAAGAATGGGGTTGTCTCAGTAGCAGTGTGATAACGGAAATTGTGGGCAAATTCGGCCCACGGGAGCAGATCCAACCAGTCATCCTGAGAAGATGAAACATAAAGTCTTAAAAATGTCTCCAATTCCTGATTCACCCTCTCTGTCTGCCCATTCGTCTGAGGGTGGTAAGATGACGAGAACTTCAGTTTTACTTGCATGGCAGAACAGAGAGCCCTCCAAAACCTCGCTACAAACTGAACACCTCTGTCGGATATTATTTCTGAGGGTAGACCATGTAGACGGAAAATCTCCCGTAGGAAGATTTGGGCAAGTTTTGGGGCAGAAGGGAGACCCTGGAGAGGAACAAAATGGGCCATTTTGGTAAATCTGTCCACCACAACCCAGATGGTATTGTATCCTTGAGAAGGAGGAAGGTCGGAGATAAAGTCCATGGACAGGTGTGACCAGGGACGGCTGGGAACAGACAATGGTTGTAACTGACCTGCTGGAGACTGACGAGGAATCTTATGCTGCGCACACTTAGGACAGGATGCCACGAAATCCTTGATATCAGCTTTCATCTTTGGCCACCAGTATGTCTCAGAGAGGAACTTGAAAGTTTTCAGGACACCGGGATGTCCAGTGAACTTGGATTGATGGGCCCAAGACAACAACTTGGGACGGAGTTCTGGGGAAACAAGTCTTACCAGGAGGAGGATCTGGGGAAACTTGAGATGCAGCAAATACCACTGGACTCAGGATGGGATGCGGAACTGAGTTAGACGTTTCCTCTTCGGACTCCATAGATCGGGATAAGGCGTCAGCTTTAACATTCTGAGAACCTGGGCGGAAATGAAGCTTAAAGTTAAAACGGGAGAAAAACATAGCCCACCGGGACTGGCGAGGATTAAGAAACTGGGCTGCCTTTAAATATAGCAGATTTTTATAATCCGTATAGATGTTGAACGGATATTTGGCCCCTTCCAGGAGATACCTCCATTCCTCGAAGGCCAGCTTAATCGCCAGTAGTTCTTGATCTCCAACGGAATAGTTAGCTTCTGCAGGGAGGAATTTACGAGAATAAAATCCACAGGGGTGGATCTTCCCATCAGTTCCCTTCTGGGAGAGAACAGCTCCAACTCCTACTGTAGAGGCATCCACCTCCAACTCGAACGGCTTGTTTACATCTGGTTGAGACAGAACTGGAGCAGACATAAAGGCCAGCTTGATCTTCTGGAAGGCCGCTAAAGCCTCTTCTGACCAGTTGGAATGATCTGCCCCTTTCCGAGTTAAGTTGGTAATAGGAGCGATGATAGTGGAGAATCCTCGAATAAATTTCCTATAGTAATTGGCGAATCCCAGGAATCGCTGAATAGACTTGAGAGAATTTGGAATGGACCAATTGGCAATGGCTTCCAACTTTGTCGGGTCCATCTGGAGATCCGATCCGGAAATTATATACCCCAGGAAGGGTATAGAGGAAGCTTCAAAGGTACACTTGGATAGTTTTCCGTAGAGCCGGTTCTCACGAAGACGTCGGAGGACTTCACGGACTTGTAGACGATGAGAGGGAAGATCTTGGGAGAAGATAAGGATATCATCCAGATAAACTACAAGGTATTTGTACAGAACGTCCCGGAAGATTTCGTTCACAAAGTGCTGGAACACTGCTGGGGCATTACTCAACCCGAATGGCATTACCAGGTACTCGTAATGACCATCTCGAGTATTAAAAGCTGTCTTCCATTCATCACCACTTCGGATTCTAATGAGGTTGTAAGCACCGCGGAGATCTAACTTGGTGAAGATGCGGGCTCCCTTAACTCTGTCAAATAATTCAGTGATGAGTGGTAATGGATAGCTATTTTTGATGGTAATGTCATTGAGACCCCAGTAGTCAATGCATGGACGCAATCCTCCATCCTTATTCTTAACAAAGAAGAAGCCTGCACCAGCGGGTGAAGACGAGGGACGGATGAATCCTTTCTGTAAGTTCTCCCTGATGTAGTCGCTCATCGCTTCAGTTTCAGGAACGGATAACGGATAGGTACGCCCCCTAGGTGGTTTCTTGCCGGGAAGGAGATCGATGGGGCAATCCCACTCTCTATGGGGCGGCAGGACATCAGCGGCTTTCTCACTGAAGACGTCAGAGAAATCCTGGTACGCCGCAGGAAGACTTGACTGGGTTTTGACTTCAGTAGACTTGATAGGACAAACTTGGGCTAAACAGGACTGGTGGCAATGTGAACCCCAAGAAGTAAGTTGTAACGTTGACCAATCAAACTGTGGATTATGTAGCTGGAGCCAGGGCATACCCAAAAAGATCTCCTGGGTGGCCTGAGGAATGACTAAGAACTTTATTAATTCTGAGTGCAGGAACCCAACTCCCAAAATCACTGGTGCGGTTTGGTGAGAGATATTCCCCTTGGAGATTCGGCTACCGTCCACAGCGGTAATGTAGACTGGGTATGAAAGTCCACATACAGGCAAACGAAACTTATCTACCGCAGCTTGAGTGATGAAGTTTCCTGCGGCTCCACAGTCCACTAACGCAGATGCAGATTGAAGCCCAACTGAAGTCTCTAAAGTCACGGGAAGGATAAGGTCTTGATTTGAAGGAGCTTGTCTAGAAGATCCCAACTTGACTCCTCCTTTACAAGTCAGGATCTGGCGTTTCCCGAACGCACTGTACAGGAATTAATCTGGTGACCCGCAGCCGCACAATAAAGACACAGTCTCTCACGAAGTCTTCTTGACCGCTCCTCAGGAGTTAGGCGGGACCTATTTATTTGCATAGGCTCATCAGAAGGTGGAGACTGAAACTGTATGGAAGGTACCATCCTTGACCTGCGTGGCTCACTACGAGCACGTTCACTGTTGCGTTCGCGGATGCGAGAGTCCAACTGGATGCACAGGGAAATTAAATCAGACAATTGCTTAGGAAGATCGCGGGTTGCCAGTTCATCCTTGATCCGATCAGAAAGTCCATGCCAGAAAGCTGCTACCAGGGCTTGATTGTTCCACTGAATCTCTGCGGCTAACGTCTGGAACTGGATGACATATTGCCCCATACTACGTGTACCTTGACGAAGTTGGATAAGGTCTGCAGAAGCTGACGTTGCACGACCCGGCTCGTCAAAGATCCGTCTGAAGGTTGACACGAATTCTGCGTAGTTGTTCATCAGAGGGTCAGCACGTTCCCACAGAGGAGACACCCAACTCAAGGCAGAACCAGAGAGTAGTGAGATAATGTAAGCAACCTTGGATCTTGGCGCGGGGAAATTGTGTGACAATAACTCGAACTGGATTTCACATTGGTTAAGAAACCCGCGACATAACTTTGGGCTGCCATCATACTTGCTAGGCACGGGCAGGTGCAAGCGTGACACTGGAGCTGATGCAGCCGGCATAGAAGAACTCACAGTACTTGCAGGTGCTGGAGTAACAGGAACTGTAGAAGTAAGTACACTAGGCAGGGTTTGCTGTAGTGTATCAATCCGGGAGGACATCCCTTGCAGGAACTGAAACATCTGCTGCTGCACAGCCTCTTGACCATCCAAACGGGAGACCAGATTTTGTAAGGCCTCTGACCCCACACTCCGACCACCGTCCGAGTCCATCGATCCTGAACTTACTGTCAGACTTGGTTTTGTCTGTGTCCCCGGAGGGGGCGCTAGTGGGTCAGTGGAGGTAGAAGGGAGAAAGCGAGGAGGCTGGATTAAGTTTCTGCGCATGGGCGCAATGATATTTATTATACAGAAAGTTCACAACGGCAGCAGAAAATAAACAATAAGAAATGCAAATGTCAATAGTGCAGCGTGGAAGCTGAAAGTCTATGGCAACGGAAATATGGCAAATGGATGAATGGTAACTGATGAATGATAACTGGTAAATGATAATAACTGATGAATGTACACTGATGAATAATAACTTGACAGGAGATAATCTGGTATGGGAACCAGAGCAGTTTAAAACGTGGAGCCAGCAGAGATGGTAATGAATGGCAAACCTGGTAGCAGAGGCAGGAGACTGACAATGTCCACAGTGCAGGTGATGAAGCACTAGCAGCAAGCAAGCTGCATCACAGGTGGGGAGATGGAACACACCTGGAGTCAGTCTCTACTGCTTAGGCTGAAGCACACTGAGTTGATGTTTGTTAGGTTCCTGGTGCTCAGAACAAGGGAGATGCTCATGAAGTGAGTCCAGAGCACCAGGACATAACGCTGGGAAAGGGGAATGGAAAGGGAATAACCCCTGGCGCCCTAACTCTGTTGTCTCACCCGTGCTGTCAGAAATCCCTTGCGAGACTATGGTTTCTTGAGCCCCTGGCAGCCACGTTTGAAAGGCGGATTATGTCTGCCCAACTCCGGTGCCCCCCGGTCTTAGTGAGAGACAAAGGGAAATCCGAGACAGGATGATAACAAGAGACCCTCTAACTAAGCAAACAGGCCAGGGGCTACAAGCTAACTAAAAACCTAAAGTATGTGCGGAGAAACCGCCAAAGGAAAATAACAACAAAGGAAATGCTGATCACACGCCCACACAATACCCTTGTGTACCGGCGGTGACAGCACAAGCAGAACCCTCTGCAAAACACCAGGGACAGAAACAATAATGAAATATAGCGGCCTAGGCCAACGGACGCGGCAGTGCCGCTACTCACGGAACCGGTACGAATACTGGCAAACGGACAGGAACCCTCAATGATGCCGACACACACTCTCAGAACTGGAGGACAGGCAGAATCCCAAATGACAGACCAGTGGATCCCAGGAAACCAGGAACTGGACCAGGGATAGGCAAAGTCACTGGACCTCAGGGCAGGAACGCCTAACAGCAGGACACGGGATCAGACACAGGAATCGACACAGGGACTGACACAGGAATCAACACAGGAAACAGCTAGTCAGACACTGCTATACAGGAGCTCAGGGACTGGCAGGAACCAGGTCAGACTTCAAGCAGACTGAAAACCAAGAAATATCACCAGCATCTGCGAACTGCAATCAGCCAGCATATAACAGAGAGGCCTAATTAATAATCCAGTGCAGCTGGCCTATTGCATGACTCCAAGCTGACAAGATGCAATTAGTAGCCAGATGAGGCTGAACACATGGGAACAAGCTGCAATTGCACAGACTCACCAGCGGCAGCAGACAAGAGCATTCTAAAACAGAGCAACAGGAAATCCTGGCATGCAAGATAACTTTATAAACATAAAATAGGAATGAACCACTACCTGTGGTTCATAACAGTATCCCCTCCTTAAGGGTGAGCTCCGAGCACCCCATGACACCCACGGGGAACATACACAGAAGTATAACATAAAATACATAACAAAAATGCAAAACAGGAATGAGCCACAGCCGTGGCTCATAACATTACCCCCCCCCCCTTGAGGAGGGGTCAAAAGACCCCAAAATTCAGACTATCCAGAACAAGGGATACAAAAAAAAAAACCTGACACACTGGTCTAACAGACAAGAAAACAAAAACAAGCTGTAGCAACAACTTGTAACAGTGCCCTCCCCCTAACGGTGGCCACAGGACACAAGACAAGGAGAAAAAAAATCTCTCTTTTTTTTTTAAATCAAGGCAAGAGTCAAAAAATTATTTCTTTTTCTTCTTCTTTTTACAAAGCTCTTTAGGTCTGACCAAGGTAATTCCCCAAACATTGTCTGAGCTGATGGTACCACCCAGCAAGGCTGCGTTCAAATCAGAGACAGGTTTCTTACCCTTGGGAGCTGAACTTTCTGGCAAAGTACTATTATTAGAAGAAGAAGTCAGAAAAGCACATCCTGCAGTCAAAACAACGGGCTGAGACTCTTGTGCTGAGTTTGCAGTATTTGGTGGACTCTCAGCAGACAAGACGGCTGACCTAGAGGAACCTGAATCAATTTCTTTGGACCCATATCTTTTAATAATTGCATCACTGAATGCTGGGGGATCCTGAAGAATGGGATCTTCAGCTTTCATTAAGCTGGTCGCCCACTCAAAGGCTCTCCTCTAAAAGAATAAATCAGATAGAGCACAAGGTTCTCTGGAGTGATGCCCAGAAATGGTCTAGACAACATAATAATGTAATAGTGTTTGTAAAGCGCCAGAAATTGGGCTAAGTCCCCATCACAGATTATGGATGTTGAGATATCAGAGTCAGGATCTGTTTCCTTCTCATCTGACTGACTGGAGTGCTTTGCTAGGACCTGGTCACTATTGACCTTACTCGAAGCTGAGACTCTCTGAACCCCACCCGGGGCAGTGACTTTCTGAACCCCACCCGGGGCAGTGACTTTCTGAACCCCACACGGGGCAGTGACTTTCTGAACCCCACACGGGGCAGTGACTTTCTGAACCCCACACGGGGCAGTGACTTTCTGAACCCCACACGGGGCAGTGACTTTCTGAACCCCACCCGGGGCAGTGACTTCCTGAACCCCACTCGGGGCAGTGACTTCCTGAACCCCACCCGGGGCAGTGGCCTCCGGGAACCCCGCCGGGGCAGTGGCATCCGGGAACCCCGCCGGGGCAGTGGCCTCCGGGAACCCCGCCGGGGCAGTGGCCTCTGGGAACCCCGCTGGGGTCAGCACCTCGGATTCTTTTACTGGGACCGGGCCGTTGGCCTCCCTGACTGGGATCGGGCCATCGGCCTCCCTCTCTGAGACGATAATTACCGAAAGTTCTCCCGGGACTATGACTCCCGGGACTTTTGCTGAAGCAATAACGTTCAGATCCTCCACTAATGCTATGCTTCTTAAGTTCTTTCCTGGGGAAGCGACTTCTAGACCCTTCTTTGGGCTGCGCCTCTCAAGACCTCACTTGGGGATATTACTTCAAAGATCCCTTCTGGGTTTTGCTTCTCGAGTTCCCTTCAAGAACTATGGTTTTAGATACCCTTTCTGTTACCCCAGGTATGTTCAAGTCCCTACCTGGGGTAACAGCTTCTGAGACCCCTTCTGGTATGTACACCTGAACTACAATATTTGATGTCCCTCTATAAGCTTGGGCATCGGGTACCGCACCAGCTCTCTGGGCATCAAGTACCGCTCCAGGACTCTGGGCATCGGGTACCGCACCAGCACTCTGGGCATCGGGTACCGCACCAGCACTCTGGGCATCGGGTACCGCAACAGCACTCTGGGCATCGGGTACCGCACCAGCACTCTGGGCATCGGGTACCGCACCAGCACTCTGGGCATCGGGTACCGCACCAGCACTCTGGGCATCGGGTACCGCACCAGCACTCTGGGCATCGCGTACCGCACCAGCACTCTGGGCATCGGGTACCGCACCAGCACCCTGGGCTACGGGCACCACTCCAGGACCCTGGGCTATGGGCACCACTCCAGGACCCTGGGCTACGGGCACCACTCCAGGACCCTGGGCTACGGGCACCACTCCAGGACCCTGGGCTACGGGCACCACTCCAGGGGCTTGCAACTCTGCTTCAACAGGAACCTCAAGAGAGGAGAGAAACATTCTCTTTTGATTCCTGAATCTATAATGGGGCTCCCTTGCCCAAGGACCCCAATTATAGGACAGAGAGCTTTTTAGTGTGGGTTGTGTGACAAGTACCTCTGCCACAGTAGAGACAGGAGTAGATCTTGTATCCTGACTCAACTTGGCCAGAGGGCAAGACTCGTCACCACACTTCGGCTTGCGCAACTCACAGGTCTGCAGATAGTGGCCTAAATTCCCACAATACAGGCATAAGTTTAAGTTTCTGCGACGCAGATGCTCCTCTTCTGAGAGCCTGGGCCGCAGAAAACTTTTAAACCTTTTCTCTTCAATTAAACCAGAGGGTTCTCTTGTCACCATACTGTGAACTAGAGTCTCTTTAGAGATAGATGTACTCTCAACGACTTCTGGCAAGATTAGCAAGATTTTAGTCAGAAGGTTTTGCAGTTGCTTTAGGGATAGCTGCAAAACTTCTAGTCGCTCTGGTCTCAAAGCACTGAATGCAGAGTTCAGGGCTGCGAGAGATGCCTGCAGGGCTTGCATAGTAGACATAGGAGGATTTAAGACTAGACAAGGCAAGACTAGACAAGGCAAGACTAGACAAGGCAAGACTAGACAAGGCAAGACAAGACTAGACAAGGCTAAAATTTTTGCTAAACAAAACAAGACTTTTTTTTTTTTTTTTCTAACACCGGACTGGATTCCTAAACACCGGACTGGATCCCTAAACATCGGACTGGATCCCTAAACACCGGACTGGATCTCTAAACACCGGACTGGATCTCTAAACACCGGACTCTAGACAGGACTGGATTCCAGACTAGACACTGGACTGGGCCAAAAAAGAAAAAAAAGTTTTATTTCTTTTTTGTGGTATGGCTGGTGATAATGTTAGGTTCCTGGTGCTCAGAACAAGGGAGATGCTCATGAAGTGAGTCCAGAGCACCAGGACGTAACGCTGGGAAAGGGGAATGGAAAGGGAATAGCCCCTGGCGCCCTAACTCTGTTGTCTCACCCGTGCTGTCAGAAATCCCTTGCGAGACTATGGTTTCTTGAGCCCGTGGCAGCCACGTTTGAAAGGCGGATTATGTCTGCCCAACTCCGGTGCCCCCCGGTCTTAGTGAGAGACAAAGGGAAATCCGAGACAGGATGATAACAAGAGACCCTCTAACTAAGCAAACAGGCCAGGGGCTACAAGCTAACTAAAAACCTAAAGTATGTGCGGAGAAACCGCCAAAGGAAAATAACAACAAAGGAAATGCTGATCACACGCCCACACAATACCCTTGTGTACCGGCGGTGACAGCACAAGCAGAACCCTCTGCAAAACACCAGGGACAGAAACAATAATGAAATATAGAGGCCTAGGCCAACGGACGCGGCAGTGCCGCTACTCACGGAACCGGTACGAATACTGGCAAACGGACAGGAATACCCAAAATGATGCCGACACACACTCTCAGAACTGGAGGACAGGCAGAATCCCAAATGACAGACCAGTGGATCCCAGGAAAACAGGAACTGGACCACGGATAGGCAAAGTCACTGGACCTCAGGGCAGGAACGCCTAACAGCAGGACACGGGATCAGACACAGGAATCAACACAGGGACTGACACAGGAATCAACACAGGAAACAGCTAGTCAGACACTGCTATACAGGAGCTCAGGGACTGGCAGGAACCAGGTCAGACTTTAAGCAGACTGAAAACCAAGAAATATCACCAGCATCTGCGAACTGCAATCAACCAGCATATAACAGAGAGGCCTAATTAATAATCCAGTGCAGCTGGCCTATTGCATGACTCCAAGCTGACAAGATGCAATTAGCAGCCAGATGAGGCTGAACACATGGGAACAAGCTGCAATTGCACAGACTCACCAGCGGCAGCAGACAAGAGCATTCTAAAACAGAGCAACAAGAAATCCTGGCATGCAAGATAACTTTATAAACATAAAATAGGAATGAACCACTACCTGTGGTTCATAACAATGTTTAGTGTGAAGCCTGTAAACAGAAGCAGGTGTTGCTGAGGCTTGTAGTTCCACGGAGCTGTGAAAGGTAACCAGGAGCACAGAGTCTCAGGAAGATGACCAGGAACACGAAGGAACAGGTAGGTATCCAGGAACACGGAGGAACAGGAACCAGATCCAGACACATGGGTCGCAGGAGTGACACAAAGTTCAGGATGCCTGCAGACTGATCCTGCAGCTCCTGATATACCCCCTGATGTGCAGTCATTGGTGGGAGTGAGGAAAGTAGGTGCGGCCAAGCACCGGACTGGCCGCCGTGCTCTGACCCTAACGGGAACGCGGCGTGCTACACGCCCGCTGTCACAGGAGCGCTCCCAGGCCCAGGATGACGTCTGATGGCAGAGGTGCGGATGACAGTGGAACGCAGGGACCCTGGACGGAGTCCGCACCGGCGGACAGATGTGACCATGGTGAGTCGATTCCTGACAAGAGTCTTAAGACCACCGGTATGACCCATGAAAGATAAAGAATGAGCCCAAATAAGCAATTTCCTGCAAAATTTTGGTGCTACAAAAGTTCTCCCCAGAGGAGGTAGAGGAACAGTATGAGTTGAAGCAAATGAAGCCAGATTCAGAATAAATTGTTTCTCAGAGGAGTTGAGTGAATCATCCGTTTGAAAAGAACGAGAAAGTGCATCTGCTCTTCAATTTAAGGTTCCTGGGCGGTTAATAGTTTAAAGGAGAACCGAGAGAAGAAGGGAGCCCACCTGGCTTGCCTTGGGTTTAAACAATGGGTTTAAGCCATCATGGAAGGACTTGGAGAAGATTCTGAATGATCAGGACTGGGACTTAATGTTAGTTGATTAGGAAGAAGAAAAAGGTCTCAAGTCAGCTTGACGAGGAAGAGGTTTAGCTTTCTTATGAGATGATTTTCCAGTTCTGCCCATTCTTCAGCATAACATTACGGAGATTAGAGAACAAGATCAGGAGGCCAGTAGCGACATAGCAGAAGTATTGAAGTGTGGAAATAGGGAGGCATCAGTGAGCATAGACCCCCAGTGGCCATCGGTTACAGAAACATTGTGAGGTCAGTTGTTTATGGGTAATAGCAAGAAGATGACATCCTTGAGCGGTAAAGTAATTTATAGGAGCCAGCAACTAGAGCCTGCTACTGTCCTGGACATATGGACTGTTACGCCGTAGCTATACTGATGCCCCTAGAGCTCTAATTGGATCTCACGGGGATTGATAAGAGCAGGAGGGAAAAAAACCCCAGCAGCAGTCAAACAGTATGGAGGATGTAGTCAGCACAGTCTGCCACCAGAGGGAGTCGACAGAGCAGGAGTGGAGGCCAGGCAATAATAATAATAAAAGCAGTTCAGGCGACCACTTACTGCCCAGGTAGGGCCGCAGCGGCAGAAGTCCCTGCCAGAAATCACTGAGGCTGTAGTGAAGGGCACTGATCATGGGCTGGCAGTGTCTGTAGCTCCCAGAGAAGCGGCTGGTTTCAGGAGGGAATGTGGCTATATTGCCAGTTTTCAAGATGGCCACTTCTGGCAGGGAAGCCCAGATCAGAAGAAACTGGCGGGCTATGGTGGGAGAACCAGGTCAGTAATAAGGCAGGAGAGTAGAGGGTACTAGGATGCAGGGGCACAGGGTAGCGTATTTGGCTGCACAGAAACCACACCTGTATGTCCTCTATAATTCACAGCTCTGCCAGATTCCCCCGTAGCACCATGGATTAGGAGGAGAGGGGGAGATGCCGGGACACTGCTGGAGTGATGACAGGCAAGCGCTCCGTGTATTTCCCGCTGCCACGACTCAGGGCTTCAACGGCGGGACAGTAGGAGAAGGCAGGCTGCGGGCAGGTGAGCTGACTAAACTGACGCGTCCCTGCTGAGGCCACCAATCCCCATAGTATGCACCGCATCAGATGCCGGGAGAGCAGCTCCGCTCTGTGTCTCCCGCCGCAGTCACTGCTGATCCCCAGTCAGCCTCTCCACACGACTCCATCAGCACGGCTAGGCACAAGAGTGGACAGGGGGCACAGCCCTCGGTGAGTAGCAGTGCTACCTCGCTGGTGGGATCACTGCACAACTTCAGTCCGCGGCTTCGGATCCGGGAGTACGCCGCAACCTGCAAAAGCCAAATGAATGGCTCGGCAACCTACAAAACACACAGAGGGGCAAGAAAGGGCCCGAAAGAGCCCGTAGGATAGCTGTAAAAGGCAGAAAGGACCTATATAAGCAGGAGCTCCTTTATCCTGCTTCCTGCTGCCTTTCCAGTCACCCCCCCCCCCCCCCGTGACATCATTTATTGATGTTGAAAATAGAAGCAATGTAGATTTTTGCACCAATCTAAGACTTGCGAATCTACTTTGGGAGCCACCTCCCCTTTTTTTTTTTTTAAACATTCCCCAGCTGGACGAGGATAATTGGAATTCCATTTCTTGGAATTCTAACTTCCTACTGGGCGTAAACATAAAATTTCCATCAGCTGTTTTGGGATGTTTAAACACAGTTGCCTTAGTTTTTAACACAGGCTCTGCTGCCTCTTCTAAGGATAGAATGGCTTACATAGCACTAATTAGCTCAGGTATGTCCACTGAGCTGAGACCTTCCGAAGTGCAATGAGTCCTCATCCTCCAACGAATCCTCATCTAAAACATGTGTAGACTGTGAAGATGTTGTATCATGTCTATGTGATTTACTTACCACCAGCCTTTCAGCCTGCTTTTTTGAGAGGCTAACAATTCCCTAGGTGTATAAACCTCAGAATGAATGTTGCATGTAAGGGTTAATAGGGAAACCTATCACTGATATAGGAGCTGGTATAAACTGCTCAGCTACATTGGATAATGTCTGTGCAAAGTAGCCCATGAAGGTTCACCAGAACCTGTGCCTGCCTCCCTGTACACGTGGGTAAGCATTGTCGCGACCCCATGGGGAGTTGTTGGAGCGACTCTAAGGTGCGTATAAGATGCTTTTTAGAAAGATCACTCAAAAAAAATAGTAATACTATAAAAATAGGACTTAAATACCTACCAGTAAATCCTTTTCTCCTAGTCCGTAGGAGGATGCTGGGGTCACTTCAGAACCATGGGGTATAGACTGATCCGCAGGAGACATGGGCACTTTAAGACTTTTCCAGAGTGTGAACTGGCTACTCCCTCTATGCCCCTCCTCCAGACTTCAGTATAGGAACTGTGCCCAGGGAGGAGACGGACATTTCGAGGAAAGGATTTATTGTAAAGTTAACAGTGAGAGTCATATCAGCGTACACTTCAACCATGCCGTACAACAGGGCATTCAACGTTACACATGTCAACGGCATGAACAAATGGCCAGGCACCGAGCATCCTCTACGGACTAGGAGAAAATAAGAATTTACTTACCGATAATTCTATTTCTCGTAGTCCGTAGTGGATGCTGGGACTCTGTCAGGACCATGGGGAATAGCGGCTCCGCAGGAGACTGGGCACAAAAGTAAAAGCTTTAGGACTACCCGGTGTGCACTGGCTCCTCCCCCTATGACCCTCCTCCAAGCCTCAGTTAGGATACTGTGCCCGGACGAGCGTACACAATAAGGAAGGATTTTTGAATCCCGGGCAAGACTCATACCAGCCACACCAATCACACCATATAACTTGTGATCTAAACCCAGTTAACAGTATGATAACATGAGGAGCCTCCAAAACAGATGGCTCACTACAACAAAACCCAAATTTTTTGGCAACAATAACTATGTACAAGTATTGCAGACAATCCGCACTTGGGATGGGCGCCAGCATCCACTACGGACTACGAGAAATAGAATTATCGGTAAGTAAATTCTTATTTTCTCTGACGTCCTTGTGGATGCTGGGACTTCGTCAGGACCATGGGGATTATACCAAAGCTCCCAAACGGGCGGGAGAGTGCAGATGACTCTGCAGCACCGAATGAGAGAACTCCAGGTCCTCCTTAGCCACGGTATCAAATTTGTAGAATTTTACAAACGTGTTTTCCCCTGACCACGTAACTTAACACATCCCTTGTCAAATGGGTATACGATGTCTTCTCCAGATTATGCAGGCCTATGAGTCCTTTCGTTCAGGTGAATCTTCTCGTTATAAATGGCTCCCAGTTCATGTCAAAATGGAGAGAAATAAGAGAGAAAAGAAATGTGTAGCACCGTTTACAACAGCTAGAATCGAGAATTCCACACAATGAAAGTTTTTAAGGGCGTACCCCACTCACACAGAAACAAGTAAGTGGGTTCCCGTAAAGGTATCTTTATTGCTAGTTTTTTTCTCCAATCCCCTCAGGTTAGGTTCACGTAATTAAGCGTGCCTGAATCTCACACCACATGGGGTACTGTAAACACGTAGGGGTAGCGTCTGAGGCAATTTCAATGCGTACCCTCACTTACACAGAGCAAAGCCAGAACATTCATATAACGGTTTCTTTATATCAACAAAAATCCTCAGGTGCGTACCCCAACTCACTCAGTAAACGATGAATTACTCCTATAAAGGTTTCTTTAAATAGATTCACTGGTATCCCTTTGGTGGATCCACAAGAGGAAAAGGAACTCTTTCTCCCAAATGCCAGACCAGAGTCATGAAAAAAATCCTTCTTTCTAAAACAGGTTTTTTATTCCAGACATAGTCCAAATTCATACAAAGAAATCACCAGACATGGTGACAGAAAAAATAAAAAAGTAAAAATTTAGAAGTACAATAAAAATTCCAAAGGCAAAATTTGAGATAATAATCGGCGTGATTATTCCCTTTTTCCAGAAAACTACTCACAGTACAGTCGTCCGACGCGTTTCGGTCTTGAATGGACCTTAATCATGAACTATCTGCACTGTGAGGAGTAAGCATATTTATGCTATGAACATCCAATGAATGAGTAGCCGGAAATGACATCATTAATTACAATGAAAATTAATTTTGTTTAAAAACATGATTATTCATCACACAAATTCATAATAACATATACATAAACACTAGTATCATGCATGGTGAAAAAGTACAGCAGGAAAAACACTTTAAAACATATTTTCTTCTCCATTAAAAAACGGAGCTTGGAATTCTGGGTAATGTAGTTTCCATAGTGAACTACTACATGACCATATATGGTGTTTCCGCCGGATATTGTGTTACACCGCTGCTGGTGAAACTTCCCCAGAAAATAATCCCTGAAGGTTTGTTCCGTTTGGAGAGACAGACGGCGGAAGTGACGTATCGCCGTCTTCTATTTCCGTTTTCAGGGATTCTGGGGTTTGTAGTTTAGAAGGGGAACCGGCGCGGCCATTTCATAGGTTAGAAAGCACTCTGAAACGGTCACCATGGAAACCAGCCGTGTTTTTGGTTTCTTTTCATTCATACATATTATGGGTAGCTAATATAAACGTAAAACAAAGAGAAACAGGAATTAGTGGAAAAAATAGAAACTACAGACTTTCTAAACAGATCTGGGGTAACACTTTTATGAAAATGTTGCATTAATAGATAAAGCTCAAAGTCGCATATTAATTTAGCACATCAGTCAAGGAACCATTTAAGCTCAAAATCGCAGTTCAGACCACCTGGACTTAAGGTGTCATACATAAAAATACATTTAATTTCCGACTTAGCTAGAAATGTATTGAGGTCTTTATTCCTTCCGTTTCCTTTGACCTGTCTAATTCCATAAAAGGCACCACAATAGGCTGGTTCAGGTGAAACGCTGAAAACCACCTTAGGGAGAAATTGAGGGCGAGTCCTCAATTCCGCCCTATCCGAATGAAATATCAGGTAAGGGCTTTTATAGGATAAAGCCGCCAATTCTGATACGCGCCTGGCTGAAGCCAGGGCCAACAGCATTACCACTTTCCATGTGAGATATTTTAAATCCACTGTGGCAAGTGGTTCGAACCAATGTGATTTTAGGAATCCTAAAACCACATTGAGATCCCAGGGTGCCACTGGAGGCACAAAGGGAGGCTGTATATGCAGTACCCCCTTGACAAAAGTCTGGACTTCAGGAACTGAAGCCAATTCTTTCTGGAAGAAAATCGACAAGGCCGAAATTTGAACCTTAATGGACCCTAATTTTAGGCCCATGGACAGTCCTGTTTGCAGGAAATGCAGGAAACGACCTAGTTGAAATTCCTCTGTCGGGGCCTTCCTGGCCTTGCACCACGCAACATATTTCCGCCAAATACGGTGATAATGTTGTGCGGTTACATCCTTCCTGGCTTTGATCAGGGTAGGGATGACTTCATCTGGAATGCCTTTTTCCTTCAGGATCCGGCGTTCAACCGCCATGCCGTCAAACGCAGCCGCGGTAAGTCTTGGAAAAGACAGGGTCCTTGCTGGAGCAGGTCCCTTCTTAGAGGTAGAGGCCACGGGTCCTCCGTGAGCATCTCTTGAATTTCCGGGTACCAAGTCCTTCTTGGCCAATCCGGAGCTACGAGTATAGTTCTTACTCCTCTCCGTTTTATAATCCTCAGTACCTTTGGTATGAGAGGCAGAGGAGGGAACACATACACTGACTGGTACACCCACGGCGTTACCAGAGCGTCCACCGCTATTGCCTGAGGGTCCCTTGACCTGGCACAATACCTGTCTAGTTTTTTGTTGAGGCGAGACGCCATCATGTCCACCTTTGGTTTTTCCCAACGGTGTACAATCAATTGGAAGACTTCTGGATGAAGTCCCCACTCTCCCGGGTGGAGATCGTGTCTGCTGAGAAAGTCTGCTTCCCAGTTGTCCACTCCGGGAATGAACACTGCTGACAGTGCTATCACATGATTTTCCACCCAGCGAAGAATCCTTGTAGCTTCTGCCATCGCTCTCCTGCTTCTTGTGCCGCCCTGTCTGTTTACGTGGGCGACTGCCATGATGTTGTTCGACTGGATCAACACCGGCTGACCCTGAAGCAGAGGCCTTGCTTGACTTAGGGCATTGTAAATGGCCCTTAGTTCCAGGATATTTATGTGCAATGACGTTTCCATGCTTGACCACAAGCCCTGGAAATTTCTTCCCTGTGTGACTGTTCCCCAGCCTCTCAGGCTGGCATCCGTGGTCACCAGGACCCAGTCCTGAATGCCGAATCTGCGGCCCTCTAGAAGATGAGCACTCTGTAACCACCACAGGAGAGACACCCTTGTCCTTGGAGACAGGGTTATCCGCTGATGCATCTGAAGATGCGATCCGGACCATTTGTCCAGCAGATCCCACTGAAAAGTTCTTGCATGGAATCTGCCGAATGGAATCGCTTCGTAAGAAGCCACCATTTTTCCCAGGACCATTGTGCATTGATGCACTGACACTTGGCCTGGTTTTAGGAGGTTCCTGACTAGCTCGGATAACTCCCTGGCTTTCTCCTCCGGGAGAAACACCTTTTTCTGGACTGTGTCCAGAATCATCCCTAGGAACAGCAGACGTGTCGTTGGAATCAGCTGCGATTTTGGAATATTTAGAATCCACCCGTGCTGTCGTAGCACTACTTGAGATAGTGCTACTCCGACCTCTAGCTGTTCCCTGGACCTTGCCCTTATCAGGAGATCGTCCAAGTAAGGGATAATTAAGACGCCTTTTCTTCGAAGAAGAATCATTATTTCGGCCATTACCTTGGTAAAGACCCGGGGTGCCGTGGACAATCCAAACGGCAGCGTCTGAAACTAATAATGACAGTTCTGTACTACAAACCTGAGGTACCCTTGGTGAGAAGGGCAAATTGGGACATGGAGGTAAGCATCCTTGATGTCCAGAGACACCATATAGTCCCCTTCTTCCAGGTTCGCTATCACTGCTCTGAGTGACTCCATCTTGAACTTTAACCTTTGTATGTAAGTGTTCAAGGATTTCAGATTTAAAATAGGTCTCACCGAGCCGTCTGGCTTCGGTACCACAAACAGCGTGGAATAATACCCCTTTCCCTGTTGTAGGAGGGGTACCTTGATTATAACTTGCTGGGAATACAGCTTGTGAATAGCTTCCAATACCGCCTCCCTGTCGGAGGGAGACGTTGGTAAAGCAGACTTCAGGAACTGGCGAGGGGGAGACGTCTCGAATTCCAATTTGTACCCCTGAGATACTACCTGCAGGATCCAGGGGTCCACTTGCGAGTGAGCCCACTGCGCGCTGAAATTCTTGAGACGGCCCCCCACCGTACCTGAGTCCGCTTGTAAGGCCCCAGCGTCATGCCGAGGACTTGGCAGAAGCGGGGGAGGGCTTCTGCTCCTGGGAAGAGGCTGCCTGCTGCAGTCTTTTTCCCCTTCCTCTGCCCCAGGGCAGGAATGAGTGGCCTTTTGCCCGCTTGCCCTTATGGGGACGAAAAGACTGAGCCTGAAAAGACGGTGTCTTTTACTGCTGAGAGGTGACCTGAGGTAAAAAGGTGGATTTTCCAGCCGTTGCCGTGGCCACCAGGTCCGATAGACCGACCCCAAATAACTCCTCTCCTTTATACGGCAATACTTCCATATGTCGTTTGGAATCCGCATCACCTGACCACTGTCGCGTCCATAACCCTCTTCTGGCAGAAATGGACAGCGCACTTACTCTTGATGCCAGAGTGCAAATATCCCTCTGTGCATCTCGCATATATAGAAATGCATCTTTTAAATGCTCTATAGTCAATAATATACTGTCCCTATCTAGGGTATCAATATTTTCAGTCAGGGAATCCGACCAAGCCACCCCAGCGCTGCACATCCAGGCTGAGGCGATTGCTGGTCGCAGTATAACACCAGTATGTGTGTATATACTTTTTAGAATATTTTCCAGCCTTCTATCAGCTGGTTCCTTGAGGGCAGCCGTATCAGGGGACGGTAACGCCACTTGTTTTGATAGGC
Organism: Pseudophryne corroboree; assembly: GCF_028390025.1. Taxonomy (NCBI): domain Eukaryota; kingdom Metazoa; phylum Chordata; class Amphibia; order Anura; family Myobatrachidae; genus Pseudophryne; species Pseudophryne corroboree. The sequence goes on along the minus strand of NW_026967576.1, from coordinate 455,900 downwards.
GTGTGAGCGCCTTATCCACCCTAGGGGGTGTTTCCCAACGTGCCCTAACCTCTGGCGGGAAAGGGTATAATGCCAATAATTTTTTAGAAATTAGCAGTTTTTGGGAAACCCACGCTTCATCACACACCTCATTTAATTCATCTGATTCAGGAAAAACTACGGGTTGTTTTTTCACACCCCACATAATACCCTTTTTTGTGGTACTTGTAGTATCAGAAATGTTCAAAACCTCCTTCGTTGCCGTGATCATGTAACGTGTGGCCCTACTGGAAATCACGTTTGTTTCCTCACCGTCGACACTGGAGTTAGTGTCCGTGTCTGGGTCTGTGTCGACCACCTGAGGTAACGGGCGCTTTAGAGCCCCTGACGGAGTTTGAGACGCCTGGACAGGCACTATCTGATTTGCCGGCTGTCTCATGTCGTCAACAGTCTTTTGTAAAGTGCTGACGTTATCACGTAATTCTTTCCATAAGGCCATCCAGTCAGGTGTCGACTCCCTAAGGGGTGACATCACTATTACAGGCAATTGCTCAGCCTCCACACCATTTTCCTCCTCATACATGTCGACACAAACGTACCGACACACAGCACACACACAGGGAATGCTCTGATAGAGGACAGGACCCCACTAGCCCTTTGGGGAGACAGAGGGAGAGTTTGCCAGCACACACCAGAGCGCTATATATATACAGGGATAACCTTATATAAGTGTATTTCCCTTATATAGCTGCTATATATGTTTATCTGCCAATTTAGTGCCCCCCCCTCTCTTGTTTTACCCTGTTTCTGTTGTGCAGGACTGCAGGGGAGAGTCAGGGAGACGTCCTTCCAGCGGAGCTGTGAGGGAAAATGGCGCTTGTGTGCTGAGGAGATAGGCTCCGCCCCCTTCTCGGCGGCCTTTCTCCCGCTTTTTCTGAGGAAAACTGGCAGGGGTTAAATACATCCATATAGCCCAGGAGCTATATGTGATGTATTTTTAGCCATTAGAAGTGTTTTCATTGCGTCTCAGGGCGCCCCCCACCCAGCGCCCTGCACCCTCAGTGACCGGAGTGTGAAGTGTGCTGAGAGCAATGGCGCACAGCTGCGGTGCTGTGCGCTACCTTATTGAAGACAGGACGTCTTCTGCCGCCGATTTCCCGGACCTCTTCAGTCTTCTGGCTCTGTAAGGGGGCCGGCGGCGTGGCTCCGGGACCCATCCATGGCTGGGCCTGTGATCGTCCCTCTGGAGCTAATGTCCAGTAGCCAAGAAGCCCAATCCACTCTGCACGCAGGTGAGTTCGCTTCTTCTCCCCTTAGTCCCTCGATGCAGTGAGCCTGTTGCCAGCAGGTCTCACTGAAAATAAAAAACCTATTTAAAACTTTTACTCTAAGCAGCTCAGGAGAGCCACCTAGTCTGCACCCTTCTCGTTCGGGCACAAAAATCTAACTGAGGCTTGGAGGAGGGTCATAGGGGGAGGAGCCAGTGCACACCGGGTAGTCCTAAAGCTTTTACTTTTGTGCCCAGTCTCCTGCGGAGCCGCTATTCCCCACGGTCCTTACGGAGTTCCCAGCATCCACAAGGACGTCAGAGAAAAGGATTTACCGGTAGGTATTAAAATCCTATTTTTTCATACGTCCTAGAGGATGCTGGGGTCACTTCAGAACCATGGGGTTATAACAAAGCTCCAGAACGGGAAGGAAAGTGCGGATGACCCTGCAACACTGATTGACCAAACTTGAGGTCATCATCGGCCACGGTATCAAACCTGTAAAACTTGGCAAACGTGTTTTCCCCCGTGGTTGCAAAGTTGCAACGCCGAGACACCCCGGCAGCTGCCCAGGAAGAGCCCCCCTTTCCAGTAGAATGGGCATTCACCGAACTCAGTAACGGCAATCCTGCCGTGGAATGAGCGTGCTGAATCGTACCTCTGATCCAGCGCGCAATGGTCTGCTTAGAAGCAGGATACCCAATCTTGTTGGGAGCATACAGGACAAACAGAGCCTCTGGTTTCCAAATTTGAGCTGTCCTTGCGACATAAATTTTCAAAGCCCTGACCACATCTAGGGACTTTGATGCAGAGAAGGTGTCAGTAGCCACTGGCACCACAATAGGCTGGTTTATATGGAAAGAGTAAACCACCTTCGGAAGAAATTGCTGTTGAGTTCTTAACTCCGCCCTATCTTCATGGAAGATCAAGTAAGGGCTCTTGTGAGACAAGGCCGCTAACTCAGACACCCGCCTTGCGGATGCTAAGGCCAACAGTATGACCACTTTCCAAGTGAGAAATTTTAACTCTATCTCCTGTAGAGGTTCAAACCAATGTGATTGAAGGAACTGCAACACCACGTTAAGATTCCACAGTGCCACTGGAGGCACAAATGGAAGTTAATTGTGCAAAACCCCTTTCACGAACGTCTGAACTTCTGGAAGGGAGTTGTTTCTGAAAGAAAATTGATAAGGCCGAAATCTGGACCTTAATGGAGCCCAATTTCAGACCCGCATCCACACCCGCCTGTAGAAATAGGAGAAAAACGTCCCAAGTGAAACTGTTCCGTTGGAGACTTCTTGGATTCACACCAAGATACATATTTTCTCCAAATACGGTGGTAATGTTTAGACGTTACTCCTTTCCTGGCCTGAATGAAAGTGGGAATGACTTCTTCTGGAATACCCTTTCGGGCTAGGATCTGGCGTTCAGCCATGCCGTCAAACGTAGCCGCGATAAGTCTTGATACACGCACGGCCCCTGCTGCAGCAGGTCCTCGCGAAGAGGTTGAGGATTTTCTATGATTAACTCTTGAAGATCTGGATACCAAGCCCTCCTTGGCAAGTCTGGGACAATGAGGATCGCCTGAACCCTTATTCTTCTAACAATCTTGAGAACTTTTGGAATCAGTGGAAGTGGAGGGAAGACATACACCGACTGAAACACCCACTGTGTCACCAGTGCATCCACTGCTATTGCTTGAGGGTCACTCGACCTGGAATAATATCTCTGAAGCTTCTTGTTGAGACGAGATGCCATCATGTCTACTTGAGGGACTCACCAAAGATCTGCCACCTCTGCGAAGACGTGTGGGTGGAGGCCCCATTCTTCTGGATGGAGATCGTGTCTGCTGAGGAAGTCTGCTTCCCAGTTGTCCACTCCCGGAATGAAAATTGCAGAGAGTGCTTGCATGTTTTTCCGCCCAGAGGAGGATTCTTGTCGCCTCTGCCATCGCCGCTCCGCTTTTCATTCTGCCCTGACTGTTTATGTACGCCACTGCTGTTACATTGTCGGAATGGATCTGTATGGGTAGATCTTGAAGAAGATGCTCCGCTTGTAGACGGCCATTGTAAATGGCTCTCAACTCCAGAACGTTTATGTGAAGACAAGATTCCTCACTTGACCATCTTCCTTGGAAGCTTACTCCGTGTGACTGCCCCCCAGCCTTGGAGACTTGTATCCTTGGTTACCAGGACCAAGTCCTGAATCCCAACCACCCTGAATCCCGAACCTGCGACCCTGCAGTAGGTGAGCACTGTGTAGCCACCACAGGAGCGATTTCCAGAGCCTTTTCCACTGGAAGAAATACCCTCTGTACTTTTGTGTCCAGAATCATTCCCAGAAAGGATAACTTTGTTGTAGGTTCCAATTGTGATTTTGGAATGTTTATGATCCAACCGTGTTGTTGAAGCACTGTCAGGGAGAGTGCAATGTTCTGCACCAACCGTTACCTGGACCTCGCTTTTATTAGGAGATCGTCCAGGTAGGGAATTATAATGACTCCTTTCTGACGAAGGAGGACCATCATCTTCGCCATCACCTTGGTGAAGACCCTCGGTGCCGTGGAGAGTCCAAACGGCAACGTCTGAAATTGGTAATGACAATCCTGTACCGCGAATCTCAGATAAGCTTGATGCGGAGGATAAATGGGAACATGTAAGTAGGCATCTTTTATGTCCACTGATACCATGAAATCCCCTTCCTCCAGACTGGAGATCACTGCTCTCAGAGATTCTATCCTGAATTTGAACCTTTTCAGGTATAGATTCAGAGATTTTAGGTTCAGGATTGGTCTGTCCGAGCCGTCCGGCTTCAGAACTACGAAGAGGCTTGAATAAAAACCTTCTCCCTGTTGTGAGAGGGGAACCAGGACAATGACTTGATCCTGGCACAAATTTTTGTATTGCTGCAGTTACCACCTCCATGTCGGGGAGAGAAACTGGTAAGGTAGATTTGAAAAAGCGGCACGGGGGAACGCCGTGAAACTCCAGTTTGTACACGTGGGACACAATTTGTAAGACCCACGGGTCTAGGCCAGAATGAACCCAGAACTGACTGAAAAGCTGCAGACGTGCCCTCACTCGAGCGGACTCCCGCAAGGGAGCCCCAGCGTCATGTTGTAGACTTGGCAGAAGCAGGTGACTTCTGCTCCTGTGATCCTGGGGACGCTGAGGACCTTTTTCCTCGTCCCCCTTCCTCTACCTGCCAAGAAAGGGGAACCTTTACCCTTTTTGTATCTATTGGGCAGAAAGGACTGCATCTGAAAGTGATGAGGTTTCTTTGCCGGCGTAGGAGCATAAGGCAAAAAAGTTGATTTACCTGCAGTAGCTGCAGAAACTAAAGCATCTAGCCCATCACCAAACAAGACCTATACTTTATACGGGAGAGACTCCATATTTGTTTTGGAATCTGCGTCAGCATTCCACTGGCGAATCCACAACGCTCTCCGTGCCGATACTGCCATGGTATTGGGCTCTTGGGATCAAGAGCATCTATCTCTCATAGCTTCACGCATGTATGCTGCAGCGTCTTTTATATGACCCAACGTAAGGAGAACCTCATCTCTATCTATTGTGTCAATTTCAGAAGAGTTATCTGACCACTTTTCAATAGCACTACTCACCCACACACAGGCAATGGTAGGCCATGAGTAGTGTCCCATTGGCCACATAAATAGACTTTAATGTAGTCTCCAACTTGCGTTCTGCCGGCTCCTTGAGAGCAGCCATCCCAGGTGCAGGGAGAATCACCTTTTTTGTTAACAGTGACAGGGCCCTGTCTAAAACGGGGGGGTGACTCCCACTTTGTCCTGTCCTCTACCGGGAAAGGATAAGTAGCCTGAATTCTTTTGGGGATCTGAAATTTCTTTTCAGGGTTTGCCCAGACACCCTCAAAGAGAGTGTTCAGTTCATGAGAAGGAGGAAACGTTACATTAGTTTTCTTTTCTTTATAGAGGTAAACCTTCTGCTGAGGTAATGAAGGGATCTCCGTAACCTCTAACACCTTCTTTATAGCCACAATCATGTACTGAATGTTTTTAGCTAATTTTGGATCTATTGCCCTGGAATCACCAGTGTCGACACAGGAATCAGCGTCCGTGTCAGTCTGTATAACCTGAGCAAATTACCTCTTATGGGACCCAGAGGGATCCCCTGTGGATGACAACACAGAGTTGACAAATCACATCTTCCACAGACTTTCTCCAAGTTTCTGCATGAGACTCAGACTTATCCAATCTCTTACTGATATGACTCACACTATCACGTAATTCTTTCACCCATTCAGGCTCGTGGTGTGCCGGTAGCGACATCACATTACAACCGTGTCCCCATAATGGCTCCCTCAGGGGAAGAGCACCCTGCCTCATACATGCCACACACGTGTACACCACACCACAGACACTCCGGGGCTTATAGGGGACAGACCCACAGTAACATCTGTCAGAGGGATACAGAAGGAATTGCCAGCTCACAACTCAGCGCCAGTAATAAATTGTCTGTGAAACACAAGATGCCCACTGACATGCAGCGCTTTTATAATTACACAATGTACATAGCACCAAATTTCACTGCGCCCCCCCCCCCCCCCCCGTTTTACACTCTGATACTTGTTTCAGCAGTGGAGGAGGACCAGCGGTCTTCTCTGCAGCCTGGAGGGAGTGAAAATGGCGCTGAGCAGTGTGCTGGCTGTCTGAGGAAGAAGCCCCGCCCCCGTAATGGCGCGCTTTCACTCAGACTTAGAGAGACTCATGTTTAGACTGGCGTGGGGTAGGACTGTGCCGCAGCAACTTATGCCCCTAATCTGCCAGTCCTATAAGGGTTCATGCTGCCCAGGGCGCCCCCCCTCCCCCCACGCCCTGCAGTACCTGTGTGTGTGGAAGCATGGCGCACAGCGTTCCCGCCCGCTGCGCGGTACCTTTCTAGCCGTCCCAATGTTGAAGAGTCTTTTCCTCTTACTCCCCTGTCTTCTGACTTCTGGCGCTGTAAGGGGGGTGACGGCAGGCTGTGGGAGTGAGCACATAGCCGCAGCTAGCGTTCAGTACCGCTCAGGAGCTAATGGTGTCCTGTCAGCTTAGAAGCAGAGCCATGAAACTCACAGAAGTTGGTTCCTACTTCCTCCCCTAGGTCCCACGAAGCAGGGAGACTGTTGCCAGCAGTGCTCCCTGAAAATAAAAAACCTAACAAGTCTTTTCCCGAGAAACTCAGTAGAGCTCCCCTGGAGTGCATCCAGTCTGCCTGGGCACAGATTCTAAACTGAGGTCTGGAGGAGGGCATAGAGGGAGGAGCCAGTTCACACTCTGGAAAAGTCTTAAAGTGCCCATGTCTCCTGCGGATCCGTCTATACCCCATGGTTCTGAAGTGACCCAGCATCCTCTAGGACGTATGAGAAATAAGAAAACTTATGGCTGCTAAAAAACAGCAGCCCTCTGACCATGGTCTGGCTCCTGCCGCACCAAACAAAAAACTGACGTGCACATGCGTGTAGATGGTGACACTACAACTACTGGATGATCATTGTGGATGCCTGAGGTATTTATACAATGCAAATTTGTTGAGATATTGTTTCTTTTTCAGATGGAACCATGGGTCGTGCACGTGATGCGACTGGCAAAAGGGAGCCAATGGTTTTGGCCGAGACCGGCATTTGTTTGTTGGTGATCCCTTGTAGACAGTGAGTAGTATCCATCTACAGTGGAAGAAGTATGGACACCAAGAATCTCAGCGGCGGAACAGTGGGCGAAAGCAGATCATGACAAATCGGGACCACAGGCATTTAGGGCGCCTAGCAACCACCAATCGTACCAAACGCATCAGGAACTGCACCAACAGTACAATGCCGGACCCAGCCAAACAGTCCCAGATCTGGTGAATTGGAGGGCCACGTGAGATGTGGTGGCACGTCAGACTGGTGCTCTGAAAACCAATCCAAGCCTTTCGCCCACTGTTCCGCCACTGAGAGCATACCTAAAGTTTAACACTAATGTGATAGCTGCTTTTATGGTAATTATTTTGAGCCATAGAGTAGGACCTGCAGTATAGTGGGGTCCCTTGTCGGGGGCTGCAGGCTTAAATGCACTGAGCAATACATGAACTAAAATCCACTGTTTATTATTGTTAGTTAAAATAGTGAGGGCAAGACACATTTATGTATGTAGTAAGGCTACTGGGAGACCTTAGATTGAGCAATATTGGATCTGGCCATTACATTTCCTAAAGTCATAACCTCAGAACTGCACAGAGCAGGAACTATTATTCACAAGTAATTAGGAATGTGTTCATCATGAACAAGTCCACAATTACCGTCTGAAGGTTACCCAATTATTTCAAGTCTACACTGATATTTGAGAATAAAGCCTTTAACAGAAAACACCCCTGAAGAAGTCACTATTGACAAAACGCATTGGGTGACACGCAATTTGGATTTAGAGTGAATTGGAGTGGATAAGAACAAGCCCGCCCATGCAAGGGTGAACACAAGTGCAAAATGCTTGTCTTATGATTATACAGATATGTACTTGTGATAAGATTTTAATCTGTTTTACTTGAAGTTCAAGATTCAAATTTCATTTTATTTCTGAATCTTATACGAATTGTATTTGGTGACCTCAGGTCTACTGTATAGCAGGAAATATTTCATACCTGCATCATCTAACAAAATGCATATAAATTAGGCACTCCACAAAAAACAATACTGATTATATTATATACATACATATATACACATTTATATATAATCACTAATAATAAACTTCTGCTTGTTATTTTTAATAACATTATAGTGTTGTGTGTAATAACTCTCTACATGTGATATTTGTCATGGATAGCCTTGTGTTAGAAACACCCAACTGAGAATAGGGCTGATAGCGGAGGAGGGTGTAGGATAAGAGATTGCTGTAGTGACTGAGCAATGAGAATATGTGACTTCTGCAATAAGTGTTTATTACTCACCTGTGCTGATATCTGTAGGGATCTCCTCCTCCTTACACTGCTGATCACCCCTCACACACGTGTCTTCTTCTCCCTCTATATCTTCTGCCTTTATATCAGTCACATACGTCTCTTCTTCTCCCTTCATATCAGTCACATACGTCTCTTCTTCTCCCTCTATATCTTCTGCCTTTATATCAGTCACATACGTCTCTTCTTCTCCCTCTATATCTTCTGCCTTAATATCAGACAGACGTTCTATCTAAATAACCAAAAAATAAAGATATTTATGGTAAGAACTTACCGTTGTTAAATCTCTTTCTGCGCGGTACACTGGGCTCCACAAGGATAACATCGGGTGTAGACTAGGATCTTGATCCGGGGTACCAACAGGCTCAAAGCTTTTGACTGTTCCCAAGATGCACTGCGCCACCTCCTCTATAACCCCGCCTCTGTGCACAGGAGCTCAGTTTCATTAACCAGCCCAATGCAGTAGCAGGTATCAGAGACGACAATCGCTCGTAGCCAAGTACACCACACACTCACCACAGGAAAGGGTGTCAGCGGCTATGCCCATACCAACCCAAAGAAGCTAAGTGTGTCAGGGTGGACGCCTTGTGGAGCCCAGTGTACCTCGCAGAAACAGATTTAACAACAGTAAGTTCATACCATAAATCTCATTTTCTGCTGCGGGGTACACTGGGCTCCACAAGGATTAACATCGGGGATGTCCTAAAGCAGTTCCTTATGGGAGGGGAAGCACTGTAGCGGGCACAACAACCCGGTGTCCAAAGGAAGCATCCTGGGAGGCGGTAGAATCGAAGGCATAAAACCTTATAAACGTGTTCCCAGAGGACTACGTTGCCGCCTTGCACAACTGTTCAAGGGTCGCACCATGGTGGGCCGCTCAAGAAGGTCCTACCGACCAAGTAGAATGGGCTTTAATGGTAGCAGGAACCGGATGACCAGCCTGTACATAACCATGTGCAATCACCATTCTAATCCACCTGGCCAAAGTCTGCTTGGAAACCGGCCAGCCACGTTTGTGAAAACCAAACAACACAAAAAGAGAATCAGATTTCCTAAAAGAGGCAGTTCTCTTCACATTGATACGGAGAGCCCGTACCACATCCAAAGACCGCTCTTTGGAAGACAACTCAGGAGAATTAAAAGCCGGAACCAATATCTCCTGGTTAAGGTGGAAGGAAGACACCACCATAGGCAAATAACCTGTCCGCATTCTAAGAACCGGCCGTTCACGGTGAAAAATGAAATAGGGAGACTTACAAAATAAGGCACCCAAGTCCGATACCCTTCTATCTGAAACAATCGCCAGCAAGAAGAGGACCTTAAGGGACAGCCACTTAAGGTCAGCAGAGGCAAGAGGCTCAAACGGAGACTCTTGCAAGGCCTCCAAAACCACCGACAAGTCCCAAGGGGCCACAGGTGGCACATATGGAGGCTGAATCCGCAGCAAACCCTGAGTGAATGTATGGACATCAGGTAGGGTAGCTATCTTTCTCTGAAACCAAAGGAACAAAGCAGCGATGTGAACCTTGGGGGATGGCAGAGATGTGAACCTTGAGGGAGGCCAGACGCAGGCCTAAGTCCAGGCCCTGTTGTAGAAAGGCCAATAGTTTGGCCGTACTGAACTTCGAAATGTCATGATTATGAGACGCACGCCAAGTGAAGTAAGCATTACAGACCCTATGGTAGATCCGAGCAGAAGCCGGCTTACGGGCCTTCAACACAGTTTGAACGACCCCCTCAGAAAAACCCTTGGCACTCAGGACGGAAGCTTCAAGAGCTACGCTGTCAATGCCAGACGGGCCAAATCCTGGTAAACACAAGGGCCCTGAACGAGGAGGTCCGTTCGTTGTGGAAGAAGAAGGGGACGATCCCACGAGAGTCCCAGTAGATCGGAGAACCAGTGCCATCTGGGCCACGCTAGCACAACCAGAAGTAGGTTTCCGCCTTCTTGCTTGAACTTCCGTATTACTCTGGGCAGGAGTGACACCGGAGGGAACACATAAGGTAGCTGAAAGTTCCATGGTATTGCCAGAACGTCCATGAACGCAGCTTGAGGATCCCTTGTCCTTGCTTCGAAGACTGGAACCTTGTGATTGTGTCGAGATGCCATCAGGTCTACATCTGGAAGGCCCCACTTGTCCACGAGGAGTTGAAACACTTCTGGATGGAGGCTCCGCTCTCTGGCATGTACGTCCTGATGAATGAGAAAGTCCGCTTCCCAGTTTAGGACCCTCAGAATGAACACTGCCGATATGGCTGGCAGATGATGTTTCACCCACTGAAGAATTTGTGATACTTCCCTCAATGCCATGTGGCTTCGAGTGCCGCCCTGATTGTCCGATTCTACTTGAACAGGTCTGTTCAGTGTGAGATGCTGGGCCATTGTCAATGCATTGAACACTGCCCGCAGTTCCAGAATATTTATCGGGAGTAGAGACTCCTCCTTGGTCCACCGACCCTGAAGAGAGTGCTGTTCCAACACTACTCTCCAACCTCTTAGACTGGCATCCGTTGTCAGCAGGACCCAGCTGGATATCCAGAAGGGACGGCCCCTGCATAACCGTTGGTCCTGGGGCCACCAGCTCAGTGACAGGAGGACCCCCGGAGACAAGGAGATCATGTGAAACCTGATCCGGTGAGGCAGGCCATCCCACTTGGACAGAATCAACTTCTGCAGAGGGCGAGAATGGAATTGAGCATACTCCACCATGTCGAAAGCCGACACCATGAGACCTAGCACTTGCATTGCTGAATGAATCAACACTTGCGGACGAGATAGGAAGCATTGAATCCTGTCCTGAAGTTTCAGGACTTTCTCCTTAGATAGGAACAACTGCTGGTTGTGAGTGTCCAATAACGCTCCCAGGTGTACCATGCTCCGAGCAGGAACCAGGGAGGATTTCTTCCAGTTGATCAGCCACCCGTGGGCTTTCATGCACTGGACCGTCAGATCGAGATGACACAGGAGAAGATCTGGGGAATTCGCCAGGATCAACAATTCATCCAGATACGGCAGGATCCTGACCTCTTGACGGCGGAGTGAAGCTGTCATGACCGCCATAACTTTGGTGAAAACTCGGGGAGCCATTGTCAAACCAAAGGGTAACGCCCGAAATTGGTAATGTAGGTTGCCCACCGCAAACCTCAGGTACTGCTGATGAGATACCACAATAGGAATATGCAGGAAGGCATCCTGTATGTTCAGGGAGACCATAAAGTCCACAGGCTCCAAGGCCAGAACAATAGAGTGCAGAGTTTCCATACGAAAGTTGGGAGACCCGCACATGTTTGTTCAAGGACTTCAGATTGAGAATGGGCCGTGAGGACTCGTCCGGTTTTCGGGACTAGGAACAGAATTGAATAGTACCCGTTGCCTCTTTGAGCTAGAGGAACCTGTACCACCACTCCGGTGGACAGGAGGGAGTACACCACCAAATGCCAGGTGTATGCTTTTGCCGGATCCAGAGGCACATCTGTCAAACAAAATCAATGAGGGGGACGATTCTTGAAAGGTATGGTGTAACCTTCGAGTGACGACTTCCCTTACCCAGTTATCCGAAGTGGTCTGCAACCATTCCTGGGCAAAACCTAGAAGTAGGCCCCCCACCGTGGGATCCCCCAGTGGGAGGCACGCCCCGTCATGTGGCAGGCTTGTCAGTTTTGGAAGCTGGCTGATGGGCGGCCCAGGCACGCTTCAGTCTGGGCTTGGCAGGTCTGGAAGCACGAGCTTGCTTTGGGTACACCTGACCTTTTGCTTTTCCTGGAGGACGAAAGGGCAGAGCGAAAGTACTTTTAGCCTTCTGTGCGGAAGGAGCCGTACTAGGTAGGCAAGCAGTTTTAGCAGTAGCCAGATCAGCCACAATCTTATTGAGGTCTTCTCCGAAGAGAATGTCTCCCTTGAAAGGAAGCACCTCCAGGGTTTTCTTGGAATCCACATCCACCGACCAGAATCTCATCCAAAGGATACGTCTTGCCAAGACGGACGTATTAGCAGCCTTGGTCTCGAGCACCCCGGCATAGGAGGCCGCCTACTTAAGGTACAGAGAAGCCGTGGAAATATACAAGAGACATTGTCGAGCATGCTCAGACGCATTGGAAGGCAGATCCGCCGCAAACTCCTGAGCCCACGCCTCAACAGCTTCAGCAGCCCAAGTTGCTGCAATGGTTGGCCTATGCACAGCCCCCATTAGGGTATAAATCGCTTTTAAAAAACACTCCACATGTCTATCCATCGGTTCCTTCAGGGAGGTGACGGTAGTTACTTGTAGAGCAGAGGAAACAACCATTTCCTCCATTACGTCTGCGGCCTCACTACCACGCAGTGTGGGAGAAGCCCCAGCGTCGTTGCCACATGTAGCAGACATAAGAGCGTGCACAATATCGGGAAACCTGGTACAAGGTGTAGCAGCACTATACCCAGCAAGAACACCCGGTGATGTGACTATGACAGCACAAACCGGGAGTTCAAGAGATATAAATCAATATGGTGACTATAAATCACAAGGAAAAATACACAGCAAGTATATCTTGTGATACAATCCTATATTATACAGAAAGAAATCTGAGACACTTAGTCCCTCAGGTATAACAATATAGGAATTGCCCGCTGAGTGAAATACCCTTTACTAGATCACTGGATCGCGGTAAAGTGCGGCCAGAGAGACCCCTTACCTCCCCCGTACCTGCGGCCCCCACGATCCGGGAGGACGGCGGCGAGTGTGTGACACTGATGCTGTGAAAGAACCGGAGCCTCCGCTGCAGTGACCCGGCAACCAGGGCGCGGGAGTATACAGCGCCGCTGGGGGTGATGGAGCTGCAGTCAGGGACGTCTGTGAGACGTTACCGGCTGCAGCCCTGTTACTCTGTCAGAAGAATCTTCAGTCTTTTCCTTTACAATAAACCCATCAATAGGCTGCCTAATGCAGCACCCCTGTTATATGCCTGCTTACTGCAAGACACCAACCTACTGACTGAGCTCCTGTGCACGGAGGCGGGGCTATAGAGGTGGGGCTATAGAGGAGGCGGCACTGAGCATCTTGGGAACAGTCAAAAGCTGTGAGCCTGTTGGTGCCTCGGATCAAGATCCTACTCTACACCCGATGTTAATCCTTGTGGAGCCCAGTGTACCCCGCAGCAGAAAATACAATGGCATTTACATAGTGATTAAACTGAGGTGAAACAGTATAATATCAGTGTATAAGTCACGCTGCTCTACTCTCACCCTAAATCCCACCTACCTGATCCTCCTGTGGGATCCTGTGATTCTCCTCTGTACAATCCTGGGAATACAGAGGACGGGGACATCTCTCTGGGGTATCTCTGTTACTGGGCCCATCTGTAAGAGACACACAGTGACTGAGTACAGTATATATATATGTGATTATCAGGTGATGTGTGTATATAGGGGGCCCCATACCTGCTCTCCCCTGTACAATACATGACAGTCTCCTCTTACCCAGTGATGTGAGGGGCCGGTGATTCTCCATCATCACGTCCTTGTACAGAACCGTGTGTTCCTCTATATACTCCCCCTCCTGTATGGAGACATAGACAGTGACATCCTGACACCTTATATGAACCTGACACACACAATGATACAGTCATCACCCAGACACATCTCCCGGTGTTACTGTATAATGTCCCATTCCCAGCAGTCACCTCTCCAGTCATCACCCAGACACATCCCCTGGTGTTACTGTATAATGTCCCATTCCCAGCAGTCACCTCTCCAGTCATCACCGAGACACATCCCCTGATGTTACTGTATAATGTCCCATTCCCAGCAGTCACCTCTCCAGTCATCACCCAGACACATCCGCTGGTGTTACTGTATAATGTCCCATTCCCAGCAGTCACCTCTCCAGTCATCACCCAGACACATCCCCTGGTGTTACTGTATAATGTCCCATTCCCAGCAGCCACCTCTCCAGTCATCACCCAGACACATCCCCTGGTGTTACTGTATAATGTCCCATTCCCAGCAGTCACCTCTCCAGTCATCACCCAGACACATCCCCCGGTGTTACTGTATAATGACCCCATTCCCAGCAGTCATCTCTCCAGTCTTCACCCAGACACGTCCCCTGGTGTTACTGTATAATGTCCCAATCCCAGTAGTCACCTCTCCAGTCATCACCCAGACACATCTCCTGGTGTTACTGTATACTGTCCCATTCCCAGCAATCACCCAGACATGTCCCCTGGTGTTACTGTATAATGTCCCATTCCCAGCAGTCACCTCTCCAGTCATCACCCAGACACATCCCCTGGTGTTACTGTATAATGTCCCATTCCCAGCAGCCACCTCTCCAGTCATCACCCAGACACATCCCCTGGTGTTACTGTATAATGTCCCATTCCCAGCAGTCACCTCTCCAGTCATCACCCAGACACATCCCCCGGTGTTACTGTATAATGACCCCATTCCCAGCAGTCATCTCTCCAGTCTTCACCCAGACACGTCCCCTGGTGTTACTGTATAATGTCCCAATCCCAGTAGTCACCTCTCCAGTCATCACCCAGACACATCTCCTGGTGTTACTGTATACTGTCCCATTCCCAGCAATCACCCAGACATGTCCCCTGGTGTTACTGTATAATGTCCCATTCCCAGCAGTCACCTCTCCAGTCATCACCCAGACACATCCCCCGGTGTTACTGTATAATGTCCCATTCCCAGCAGTCACTTATCCAGTCATTACCCAGACACGTCCCCCGGTGTTACTGTATAATGTCCCATTCCCAGCAGTCACCTCTCTCTCATAACCCAGACACGTCCTCCGGTGTTACTGTATAATGTCCCATTCCCAGCAGTCACTTATCCAGTCATTACCCAGACACGTCCCCAGGTGTTACTGTATAATGTCCCATTCCCAGCAGTCACCTCTCCAGTCATCACCCAGACACATCCGCTGGTGTTACTGTATAATGTCCCATTCCCAGCAGTCACCTCTCCAGTCATCACCCAGACACATCCCCTGGTGTTACTGTATAATGTCCCATTCCCAGCAGCCACCTCTCCAGTCATCACCCAGACACATACCCTGGTGTTACTGTATAATACCCCATTCCCAGCAGTCACCTCTCCTGTCAGCAGCTGAATGATCTTGTTGGTGAGTTCCAGGATCTTCTGGTCACTGTGTCTCTCATGTATCAGTGAGTGAGGTGGAGGCACCGTGATGGGGCTGTGGGTCCTGCTTAGTCAACCTGACACACGAGGATGGCTGCTGGGTGTCTCACACTCACCAAAGGTCGTCTTCACTACTGTATTACCCTGCAAAATGGGGGAGACATCAATATTGCTGCAAATACTCCCAGATCCCTTCAGCTCCCCAGTCATGTCCCTGCATTATTACTATAGATATAAGCGATGTCATTGTGATGCTCCCAGATCCCCTCACCTCCCCAGTCATGTCCCTGTATTATTTCTGTAGATATGTGATGTCACTGTGACGCTACCAGATCCCTTCACCTCCCCAGTCATGTCCCTATATTATTACTATAAATATAAGTGATGTCACTGTGACACTACTAGATCCCTTCACCTCCCCAAGTCATGTCCCTATATTATTACTATAAATATAAGTGATGTCACTGTGACGCTCCCAGATACCTTCACCTCGCCAGTCATGTCCCTGTATTATTACTATAGATATAAGTGATGTCACTGTCACATTCCCAGACCCCCTCACCTCCCCAGTCATGTCCCTGTATTATTACTATAGATATAAATGACGTCACTGTGATGCTCCCAGATCCTCTCACCTCCCCAGTCATGTCCCTGTATTATTACTAGAGATATAAGTGATGTCACTGTGATGCTCACAGATCCCTTCACCTTCCCAGTTATGTCTCTGTATTATTACTATAGATATAAGTGACATCACTGTGACACTCCCAGGAGTCTGATATACATTTGCTTCATACTGCTACAATTATCATCTGTTACACATACCAGGGATATTATGGTCTCTGCTTTTATACATCCTAGATTTTGAGCAATATTTTCAATCCCCACAATTACATATAATCAAATTAATAATAGTAATAATAAATAAGAATGTACTCACCGGTAATTCTATTTCTCGTAGTCCGTAGTGGATGCTGGGAACTCCGTAAGGACCATAGGGAATAGCGGGCTCCGCAGGAGACTGGGCACAACTAAAGAAAGCTTTAGGACTACCTGGTGTGCACTGGCTCCTCCCCCTATGCCCCTCCTGCAGACCACAGTTAGGAAACTGTGCCCGGAAGAGCTGACACAATAAGGAAAGGATTTTGAATCCCGGGTAAGACTCATACCAGCCACACCAATCACACCGTACAACTCGTGATACTATACCCAGTTAACAGTATGAAGAACAACTGAGCCTCTCAACAGATGGCTCAACATTAACCCTTTAGTTAGGCAATAACTTTATACAAGTATTGCAGACAATCCGCACTTGGAATGGGCGCCCAGCATCCACTACGGACTACGAGAAATAGATTTACCGGTGAGTAAATTCTTATTTTCTCTGACGTCCTAGTGGATGCTGGGAACTCCGTAAGGACCATGGGGATTATACCAAAGCTCCCAAACGGGCGGGAGAATGCGGCTGACTCTGCAGCACCGAATGAGCAAACTCAAGGTCCTCCTCAGCCAGGGTATCAAACTTGTAGAATCTTGCAAATTGCCGGTCGCAGTATAGTACCTGAGTGTGTATATACAGACTTCAGGATAGCCTCCTGCTTTCTATCCGCAGGCTCCTTTAGGGCGGCCTTTTCCTGAGACGGTAGTGCCACCTTTTTTGACAAGCATGTGAGCGCCTTATCCACTCTAGGGGATGTCTCCCAACGTATCCTGTCCTCTGGCGGGAAAGGGTACGCCATTAGTAACTTTTTAGAAATTACCAGTTTTTTATCGGGGGAAGCCCACGCTTCTTCACATACTTCATTTAACTCCTCAGATGGGGGAAAAACCACTGGTTCCTTTTTCTCCCCAAACATAATACCCTTTTTTGTGGTAACTGGGTTAATGTCAGAAATGTGCAACACATCTTTCATTGCCGTAATCATGTAACAGATGGCCCTATTGGAATGTACATTAGTCTCTTCATCGTCGACACTGGAATCAGTATCTGTGTCGACATCTGTGTCTGCCATCTCAAGTAGCAGGCGTTTTTGAGCCCCTGATGGCTTTTGAGACGCCTGGGCAGGCACGGGCTGAGAAGCCGGCTGTCCCATGTCGTCAAACCTTTTATGTAAGGAGTTGACACTATCACGTAATTCCTTCCACATATCCATCCACTCAGGTGTCGACCCCGCAGGGGGTGACATCACATTTATCGGCATCTGCTCCGTCTCCACATAAGTCTCCTCATCAAACATGTCGACACAGCCGTACCGACACACCACACACACACACAGGGAATGCTCTGACTGAGGACAGGACCCCACAAAAGCCCTTTGGGGAGACAGAGGGAGAGTATGCCAGCACACACCAACAGCGCTATATAACACAGGGATATACACTATAACTGAGTGATTTTCCCAATAGCTGCTTATATAATTGATATTGCGCCTAAATTTAGTGCCCCCCCCTCTCTTTTTTACCCTATTGAGCCTGGAAACTGCAGGGGAGAGCCTGGGGAGCGTCCTTCCAGCGGAGCTGTGAGAGGAAATGGCGCCAGTGTGCTGAGGGAGATAGCCCCGCCCCTTTTTCAGCTGACTTCTCCCGCTTTTTCTGGAACTCTGGCAGGGGTATTTTTACACCTATATAGCTTTTTAGGCTATATTATGTGTGTTTGCCACTTGTTAAGGTACTCTTATTGCTGCCCAGGGCGCCCATCCCCCCCCAGCGCCCTGCACCCATCAGTGACCGGAGTGTGTGGTGTGCATAGGGAGCAATGGCGCACAGCTGCAGTGCTGTGCGCTACCTTAATGAAGACCGAAGTCTTCTGCCGCTGATTTCCAGGATTCTCTTCTTGCTTCTGGCTCTGCAAGGAGGACAGCGGCGCAGCTCCGGGACCGGACTCCGAGGCTGGGCCTGTGTTCGATCCCTCTGGAGCTAATGGTGTCTAGTAGCCTAAGAAGCCCAAGCTAGCTGCAAGCAGGCAGGTTCGCTTCTTCTCCCCTTATTCCCTCGGTGCAGTGAGCCTGTTGCCAGCAGGTCTCACTGTAAAATAAAAAACCTAAAATAAACTTTTTTTCTAGGAGCTCAGGAGAGCCCCTAGTGTGCATCCAGCTCAGCCGGGCACAAAATTCTAACTGAGGTCTGGAGGAGGGTCATAGTGGGAGAAGCCAGTGCACACCAGGTAGACCTAAAGCTTTCTTTAGTTGTGCCCAGTTTCCTGCGGAGCCCGCTATTCCCCATGGTCCTTACGGAGTTCCCAGCATCCACTAGGACGTTAGAGAAACAATAATAATGACACTAAAGGCTGCACCCCAGTATAAAAATAATAACAGATGTCTTTAAAAGCAGGACACCACAGGCCACTCCCTCTGTATAATAATAATAATAATAATAATAATAATAATAATAAAAGGACACAACAGGCTGCTCCCTCTATATAATAATTTCTGGAAACCACAGTCTGCTCCCCCAGTGAAATAATAATAACAACAACAAGACACCACAGGCTGCTCCCCCGTATAATAATAATAACAAGTCACAACAGGCCACTCCATCTGTATAATAACAACAGGACACCACAGGCTGCTCCTCCTGTATAATAATAACAGGACACCACAGGCTGCTCCTCCTGTAAAATAATAACAGGACACCACAGGCTGCTCCCCCTGTATAATAATAACAGGACACTACAGGCTGCTCCCCCTGTATAGTAAGACGCCATTACCTGATCTCTACGGACACCGAGGCTTCCTGTGTGTGGAATGGAATGCAGTGACCGGAAGTAGGGAATGATTGGCACAGGCCGCTTCCTAGTTACTGGCCCCTCCCCTCCAACACACCTCCCACAGCCCCGCCCTCTCTAATGAATATTACAATACATGTCCTCAGTGCAGGAGGCCGGCGGCCATTTTCTTGTAGACCAGTCCGGCTGCAGCAATAGGTTCCCTGGCCGTGTAGTGACGTCAGGAGCGGCGGCCATTTTCTCCTGGTCTGAGCTCCGCCTTCCTTCTATCATTCCCACAAGGCAGCAGGAGCAGAGAGCAGCCATTGCTGTGTCTGGCAGCAGGTAATGATATTATTATTATTATTCTATAGGCTGAGCAGCTCTGGTGTCAGGTTCTGTACTACAGGGGGAGCAGCCTCTGGTGCCTTGTTATAGTGCAGCTGGAGCAGCCTCTGGTGCTGCATTATCCCTGTACAGGTGGCTGACACTCTAGTGTCCTATTACTGTAATACAGGTGGAGCAGAGCCTGCCGTTACCGTAATACAGGTGGCGCAGACCCCGCCGTTACCGTAATACAGGTGGCGCAGACCCCGCCGTTACCGTAATACAGGTGGTGTGGACCCCGCTGTGACCGTAATACAGGTGGCACAGACCCCACCATTACCGTAATACAGGTAGTGTGGACCCCGCTGTGACCGTAATACAGGTGGTGCGGACCCCGCCGTTACCGTAATACAGGTGGCGCAGACCCCGCCGTTACCGTAATACGGGGAACGCAGAACCCTCCGTTACCATAATACAGGGGGGCACGGACCCCACTGTTACCGTAATACAGGTGGCGCAGACCCCGCCGTTACTGTAATACAGGTGGAGCAGACCCCGCCGTTACCATAATACAGGTGGCGCAGACCCCACCGTTACCGTAATTCTATACAGAGATAGGGGCCTGTGTTGTATTAATATAAAGGGGAGCTGTATTAATATACAGGAGAGCGGCATGTGTTGTCCTACTCTACAGGGGGAGCGGCCTGTGTTGCCCTTTTATACAGTGAGAGGGGTCTGTTGTGTCTTGTTACTATTATATAGGGTGAGCGGCATGTATTGTCTTTCTATACAGAAGGAGTGGCCTGTGTTGTCATAATATACAGGGGTAGCATTCTGTGCTATCGTAATATACAGGGGTAGCATCCTGTGTTGTCATAGTATACAGGGGTAGCATCCTGTGTTGTCATATTATACAGCGGGAGCGGCCTGTGTTGTCATAATATATAGGGGTAGCATCCTGTTTTGTCATAATATAAAGAGGTAACATCCTGTGTTGTCATAATATACAGGGGTAGCATCCTGTGTTGTCATAGTATACAGGGGGAGTGGCCTGTGTTGTCATAATATACAAAGGTAGCATCCTGTGCTGTTATAGTATACAGGAGGAGCAGCCTGTATTGCAATAATAAACAGGGGTAGCATCCTGTGTTGTCATAATAGACAGGAAGAGCAGCCTGTGGCATCCTACTCTACAGGGGGAGCAGCCTGTGGTGTCCTTTTGTTATTATTATTTTTTTATTATTATTATTATTATTATTATTATACAGGAGGATCAGCCTGTGGTGTCCTGCTATTATTATACAGGAGGAGCAGCCTGTGGTGTCCTGTTATTATTATACAGAGGGAGCAGCCAGTGGTGTACAGTTATTATTATTATACAGGGGGAGCAGCCAGTGGTGTCCTAGTATTATTATACATGGGAAGCAGCCTGTGGTGTCCTGTTATTATTATTATTATTATACAGTAGGAGCAGCCTGTGGTGTCCTGTTATTATACAGGATGAGCAGCCTGTGGTGTCCTGTTATTATTATATTGGGGAAGCATTATTATTATTATTATAATACAGGCGCAGCAGCCTGTGGTGTCCTGTCATTATTATTATTATACAGAAGGGAGCAGCCTTTGGTGTCTTTTATTATTACCATAAAGGGAGAGCAGAATGAGGTGTCCTGATGTTATTAGTATAATACGGGGGGAGCAGGTTTTTTTGTATGGTTATTATTATACAGGGACAGCAGCTTGTGGTGTCCTGGTATTATTTTATTATTATTATTATTATTATAATACATTGGGAGTGGTGGTGATGTCACAGTGATTTCACTTATATCTATAGTAGTAATACAGGGACATGACTGGGGGAAGTGAGGGGGATCTGGGAATGTCACATTTACATCACTTATAACTATAGTGATAATACAGGGACATGACTGGGGAGGTGAGGGGATCTGGGAGCTTCACAGTGACATCACTTATATATACAGTAATAATACAAGGACATGACTGGGGAGGTGAGGGGATCTGGTAGAGTCACAGTGACATCACTTATATCTATAGTAATCATAAAGGGACATAAGTGGGGAGGTGAGGGGATCTGGTAATGTCACTGTGACATCATTTCTATCTATAGTAATAATACAGGGACATGACTGAGACAGTGAGGAGAACTGGGAGCGTCACAGTGACATCACATATCTATAGTAATAATACAGAGACATGACTGTGGAGGTGAGGCAATTTGGGAATGTCACAGTGACATCACTTATATCTATAGTAATAATACAGGGACATGACTGCTGAGGTGAGGGGATCTGGGAGCCTCACAGTGACATCACTTATATCTATAGTAATAATACAGGGACATGACTGGGTGGTGTAGAGGGGGATCTGGGAATGTCACAGTAACACCACTCATTTCAATAGTAATAATACAGGGACAAGACTGGAGAGGTGAGGAGATCTGGGAGTATTTAAAGTGATATTGATGTCTCTCCCATTTAGCAGGATTACACCATACTAAAAAAGACACCATGGAATTGGCCTGCTAACCCAAGAGTCCTATATCCCTTGTGGTCGCACGGCAGTCTGCTGCAATGTTATAGATATTACCCAACTTCAGGAGCACCCTGCATACAACTACTCCCCCATGCGCACATAATGCAAGTATAATCAACGTACACACGGACACATAATTAGAGTATCACATATCTTGCTGCATATGATCCTTTGTGACAGGGCCCCGTGCAGAACAGGGGGTGGCTCTCACTTTATTCTATCCACGGCGGGAAAAGAATAAACACTCGGAATCCACTTGAGGATTTGAAAATATCTGGTCACGGCCACTCAGCACATGAGAAGGAATAACTTTACCTCAGCATTCATTATAAATGTTTTATATATATACATATATATATATAATTTAAATACAGCTATACACACAAATATCTATATATATATATATATATATATATATACATATATATAACTCATATAAATATCCCTTGTGACAGGAACAGCAGGGTTCCTAGTGACGTTAATACGTTCTTAATGTGTATGAAACATGTACTGAATGCCGATTTTGTGGATCTAGTCAGGAAACATTATGGTCGACATAAGAAACAGTATTCGTGTCGATCTCCGGGAGTAGTAACTGGGCAAAGTATCGGACTTCTGGCTCTGCAAGGGGGGTGATGGCGGGCTCTGGGAACGAGCATCTAGGCGTACCTAGCGATCAGACCCTCTGGAGCTAATGGTGTCCAGTAGCCAAAGAAGCAGAGCCTTGAAACTCACAGAAGTAGGTCTGCTTCTCTCCCCTAAGTCCCACGATGCAGGGAGACTGTTGCCAGCAGTGCTCCCTGAAAATAATAATCCTAACAAAAAGTATTTTCAGAGAAACTCAGTAGAGCTCTCCTGTGTGTGTCCAGTCTCTCCTGGGCACAGAATCTAACTGAGGTCTGGAGGAGGGGCATAGAGGGAGGAGCCAGTTCACACCCATTCAAAGTCTTAAAGTGCCCATGTCTCCTGCGCATCCCGTCTATACCCCATGGTTCTTGAAGCGTCCTCAGCATCCTCTAGGACGTATGAGAAATTAGTAATGTCATGGTGACATTCCAAGATCCCCTAACCTCCCCAGTCATGTCCCTGTATTATTACTGTAGTTATACGTGATGTAAATGTAACACTCCCAGATTCCCTCACCTCCCCAGTCATGTCCCTGTATTATTACTATATATGTGATGTCACTGTGACAGTCCCAGATGCCCTCACCTTCCCAGTCATGTTCCTGTATTATTACTATAGATATAAATGATATCACTGTGACGCTCCCAGATCCCCTTATCTCCCCAGTCATGTCCTTGTATTATTACTATAGATATAAGTGATGTCACTGTGATGCTCCCAGATCCCCCTCACTTCTCCCACTAATATAAGTGAAATCACTGTGACATCACCACCACTCCCAATGTATAACAATAATAATAATAATAATACCAGGACACCACAGGCTGCTGTCCCTGTATAATAATAACCATACACAAAAACCTGCTCCCCCCGTATTATACTAATAACAACAGGACACCCCATTCTGCTCTCCCTTTATAGTAATAATAAAATGACACCACAGGCTGCTCCCTCTGCAAAATAATAATAATAATAATAATAATAATAACAACAGGACACCATAGCCTGCTACCCCTGTATAATAATAATAATAATAATAATAATGACAGGACACCACAGGCTGCTGACCCTGTATAATAAGTGAACACCACTAGCTACTCCTTCTTTATAATAATAATAATAGGACACAACAGGCTGCTCCTCCTGTATAATAATAATAACAAGTCACCACAGGCTGCTCCTCCTGTATAATAATAATAACAGGACACCACAGGCTGCTCCTCCTGTATAATAATAATAATAGGACACAACAGGCTGCTCCTCCTGTATAATAATAATAACAAGTCACCACAGGCTGCTCCTCCTGTATAATAATAATAACAGGACACCACAGGCTGCTCCTCCTGTATAATAATAATAATAATAATAGGACACAACAGGCTGCTCCTCCTGTATAATAATAATGACAGGACACCACAGGCTGCTGCCCCTGTATAATAATAATAATAATAATAAGTGAACACCACTAGCTACTCCTTCTTTATAATATTAATAATAGGACAACAAAGGCTGCTCCTCCTGTATAATAATAATAATAATAACAATAATAATAATAACAGGACACCACAGGCTACTCCCCTGTAAAATTATAACAACAATGCACACCACAGGCTACTCCCCCTGCATAATAGTAATACTACTACTAATAACAACAACAACAACAGGACACCACAGGCTGCTCCCTCTGTATATTAATAATAATAATAATAATAATGCTTCCCCTGTATAATAATAATAATAGGACACCACTAGCTGCTTTCCCTGTATAATAATAATAGGACACCACAGGCTGATCCTCCTGTATAATAAATATAATAATAATAATAATAATAATAATAATAACTGTACACCACAGGCTGCTCCCTCTGTATAATAATAATGACAGGACACCACAGGCTGCTGCCCCTGTATAATAATAATAAGTGAACACCACTAGCTACTCCTTCTTTATAATATTAATAATAGGACAACAAAGGCTGCTCCTCCTGTATAATAATAATAACAATAATAATAATAATAACAGGACACCACAGGCTACTCCCCTGTAAAATTATAACAACAATGCACACCACAGGCTACTCCCCCTGCATAATAGTAATACTACTACTAATAACAACAACAACAACAAGACACCACAGGCTGCTCCCTCTGTATATTAATAATAATAATAAATAGGATTTTGGTACCTACCGGTAAATCCTTTTCTCTTAGTCCGTAGAGGATGCTGGGGACTCCAAAAGGACCATGGGGTATAGACGGATCCGCAGGAGCTTGGGCACACTATAAAGACTCAAAACTGGGTGTGAACTGGCTCCTCCCTCTATGCCCCTCCTCCAGACCTCAGTTAGAAAACTGTGCCCAGAAGAGATGGACATTTCGAGGAAAGAATTTTATTGTTACAAACACAGTGAGTGTCATACCAGCTCACACCTCCAACACACCGTAGAACGTGACATTCAGTAGAATGCCAGGCAACGGCATGAACAAAACACAGCCACATGCTGAAAAAAAAATATGTAACACAAATCGTGTGTCCACATAAGCGAAATTAAAAAACCCTGCATGCCATGGCATGAACAACGGTAGCAACCGCCTGGTAAAGGATATACACCACCCAGGTGTAGCCAAAAGCAACCACTGCAGACACAGTACGCACTGGGCCGGGCGCCCAGCATCCTCTACGGACTAAGAGAAAAGGATTTACCGGTAGGTACCAAAATCCTATTTTCTCCTATGTCCTAGAGGATGCTGGGGACTCCAAAAGGACTATGGGGATTATACCAAAGCTCCAAAACGGGCGGGAGAGTGCGGATGACTCTGCAGCACCGAGTGAGCAACATAAGGTCCCCAAAATCAGGGTATCAACTTGTAAGCATAGTAGAAGCGTCTGACCCCGAACAAGAATTCGCTCGGCAAAGCTGAACCGCTGAGACTCCTCGGCCATCCGCCCAAGAAGAAACCCATCTTCCCAAAAGAAGAAACCTCCACCGACTTCGGTGACGGCAAAACAGCCGTAGAACGAACATGCAAAACTTCAACACAGATTCCGCATGTAACTGACTGTATAAAAGTCTCCCCAATCAAGATGGGAACATACCAGACCCACAGGGCCTCTGTTTTTCCAAACTGAGCCAAATTGATGACCTGCATACTAAAATCCCAGGCTAGACCAAGGGAATTTGAACCAGCTAATGCCTAAGTAACCCCCGGTATCAGCGTGGGCTGATTTCAGTGAAAATCAGAAACCACTCTTGGTAGAAGTATCAACCGGGAACTCAATTCCTCTCTATCCACCTGAAAACTCAAACAAAGCTCTTGTGAGCAAAAACCACCACTTCCGACACCCGCCTTGCGGACGGCGAAGTCCATAGCCTGATCACTCTTCAAGAGAGAAATTTCGTACAGGAACTTATTAGGCTTGTCTCTACATCGGCTTGTATAGCTAAGGACGAGCTAGCTGAAAGTCCACCCTGGATACACACCGAGACACATAACTACTCCCCCAACGGTGGAAACGTTGTGCCATCAGGTCTTTCGTAGCCTAAAGATTTGAAGAGGCTACTTCACTGGGAACAACCGTTCGGCTTAGGACCTGACATTCTACCGTCCCGTCATCAGATGCAGCCGCGTTACGTCCTAATACACGCCCTAATCTTGTTGCAACCTTACCTCACGTAAAGGAAGAGGTAGTAATTTTCTATGATTAAACTATGAAAAAGTGGCTAGCCAACCCTCGCTGGCTAGACCATATTTTAAGTGGATCATCAGAGCCTCAGATCATCTTACGCTTACCACTGTCAGAAAGGTGAAAACGGAGAGGCCACCTAGACCGACTAAAAACACCCACGGTGTCACGAGGATGTCTACTGCTATATCTTGAGTGTCCTTTAACCTGGAACAATCTCCTCGAGGCCTCCCGTTGAGGAGAGACGCCAACATGTCCAATTGCGACATTCCGCAAAACCTTGTCACATCTGGGAAATCATCTCGATAATGACAGAATCTTTCACGGCTGGATATCGTGTCCGCAGAGGAAATCTATTTCCGCGTCGTTTGCCTCCGGAAAGAAGACTGCTAACATATCATTTACCAGACTTCCCACTCAACTGCAACTGTGCATCTTCTGTCATTACAGCTTTTTCCTTATTCCGCTCTAGCGGCTTATTTACGCCATTGCTGACAAGTCGTCTGGCAAAATTAACACGGCAGAACACGAAGAGTATGTTCATCTAAAATCAAGAAAGGTTACAGCAGACAAGTTTCCCAACTTGATCACATCCTCTGAAAATACGTCCCCTGGAAAGGACTGCTCTCCAGCTTCGGAGATCTGTATGCACGGACAGCAAGATCTAAACCTGGATCCCTAACCGTCATTCCTCTAGAGTGAAAGAACCGAGCAGACAGCACAGGAGCGATGTCCTGGCCGTTCTGATTATAGTCCGGTGCATGCGCAGGTGAGACCCGGACCATACTTCTACCTGGTCCCATGAAAACCGCTCTGGTATTAAACCTGCTCACCGCAAAAGGCTTCTTATGCCGCCTCCATCTGTCCTATTAATGGAACCTATTGATGAGGTGTCCTCTCAAATCCGATCCCACTCTGGATCCTCAGATCTCTTTCCACAGGAAAACCACTGAACCTTAACCGGTCAGTATCAACTCTGAAAACCAATTCAGACATCTGCGTCGTTGGGAACACCAGGCCAATCCCTGCGCCGAAGAACAATCAGAGATAAGCAACGATATGCACCTTTTTACAGGGGTAACCAGACAATCTCCTGAACGTGGCGCACCTCTGTATGGCTTCACGTGTTACCTCCCCTTCCATAGGGGAAAGGCCAGATCCATTAGAAAAAATAGCAAGGGGAAACAACCGTAACTCAGAATTTACCCCTTTGGCTTCTATAAATAACTCACCGGTCCTTGTCTATTTCTGGACTAACTGAAAATTAGTAGACAAGTGGTCACTGGAGTGGGGACCAGTCATATAGACTCAGCGACAAGTGGTGTATGTAGTGGAAACAGAAAACCACTTCCACGTCTGCGAGCCTAACAAAGCTGCAGAACACTTACCTTTTCACCTTCCACTGTGTATCGAACCGGTGAAAACGACTGCATCCCACAAAAGAATGCGTCGCCAACCGTTGTGAAGGGGATTAACTCACTAATTTACACTTACCAGCGGATACCGCCGAGATTGACTGAAGAGAGGTCACCCCAACCAGTTGTATACCTCCCACCAGGATCACCCGGAGATCTCCTCCGCAATATCTTTCCCCCCCGGTCGCACCACCTGCTGTCACGTGGCAGCCTGCTGTAATGTTATAAGAACAAAATAAATATATATATATATATATATATATATATATATATATATAGGCAAGCCTACCCACTCTGGGTAGGATATTCTATCGGATGCTTACCCGACTACAACACTCCCTCAAGTGCATACATTGCAAATAAGGTCAAAGTATAAAAATAAAATTTTCACTTAGCTGCCTGTGTATGATCCTTTGCGACCGGGCTCTGCGTCGACCAGGAGTTGACTGTCATGATTTTCTCTCCGCGTTGTGAAGAGAATAGTATTCGGACTCCTTGAGAGAAACGAAGCCAACTCGTCACGGCCAATCTAGAGCTTAACCAACAGGGCGACCAGCACATACTAAGAATACCATTAATTCAGCATTCATGGATATACATCAAGTAATACACAATAAAACACGTATATCCCAACCATGCATATATAACCTATATCTCCATATATACACATATAGATATAACCCATACGCAAGTGGTTAGTCTAGACCCGTCAGGTCCCTAGTGATAATAATCTGTGCTGATATGTCCCCGAAATGAATCTACCAGGAACGTTATGGTCGACAGGACTTAGTAAAATGTCGACATCGATGAATAGTAAGTGGGTAAAAATTAATCCGGAACACCGAGTGGTCTGAGGGAAGCCTACAATTCCAAATTTGAGGACACTCCCCCCTCATATACATATACGTATATATAGACCTACTTATATACCGGTACGAGGCCAGAACTGACAATTTTCTTTACTCAGGAGATACCATTGATGCCGACTGGGCATCCATACTCAAATGCATCTCCCCTATCGTGTTTATACACAAACACCCGCTTGCTAATACTTAATTTCCATTTATTTATTTATTTTTGAATCAAGTACCGCCATTTTTCCCTACAGCAGCCTATGAGAAAGGCCTCACACCTGCCGACGTATGTCGACTAATCGATAGTGGGTTACAAACGGGAACAGGGAATTTATGTAATATAAAAATTTGACTATGCGTCCATTATAAAACCTAATGCTATATGAGAATCACATAGCATTAAAAACCCAGTTCCCCCCCTCCTCCCGCCTGGCGGGATCTCGGGGAAATGGCGCTGATTTTATGAGGGCTAAGCTCCGCCCCTTCCCGGCATGTTTAGCCTCCGAACAATATATATATATATATATATACATATAAGGCTTTAAACTGAGCAGGGGGCTAGATAAACCCCCTGTATGTACCCTTTTATGCACCACAATACAGCTCCCCCCGTGCCCCGAACCTCGGAAAGCGTTGGTGCGTGGGAGCGACAGAGCGCAGCGTCCCGCTGTGTTATGGTGCCCTGGCGGAGTGAAAACACCCGGTGACCGGGTATGTTCCCCCGCCCGGGATTTTTAACAAACGCTGCCCAGGGCACTCCCCCCCAGCGCCCTGCACCCATGGAGCCGGCGGCGGGGAGAAAATGGCGCGCAGTGCGCTATTAAACACTGGCGGGGGTCCGGGGACACGGAGCCTCGGCCCCGCCAGCATAAATAATCATGCTGCACAGTGCTCTCTGTTGGCGGGCGTCCGGGACACGGAGCCCCGGCACCGCCAGAGAGCCGCTCTGTTTGTCCCTCTCGGCGCTCTGCCCTACTGGTGTGCAGAGCGCAGTTACACGCTGGCGGGGTCCTTGGGCACCGGGCCCCGGCCCTGCTGGACTTTATGTAAAATAAGATGTCCGAGGGCGCTCCCCTCCCCAGCGCCCTGCATCAGTAAGAATCAGCGGCGGTAGAAAAAGGCGCGTAAAGCGCTACAGTACGTTGCCGGGGCACGGGGATCCGGAGCCCCGGCCGTACCTGGTATAAAGCACAAAAATTAAAAATATATATAAATAAATAAATATAAACAAATATGTATAATTATACACTGGCCCCCTGGGGGGGGGCTGACCACTGAGGGAGGGGGGAGGGGGGTGCTTTATGCTGACGGGGGTTAGGAACTACAATGCCCAGGCACTGATCCACTTTCAATGTCAGACCCCAGAAAACCCCAGTAACTGCTGCCCAGGGCGCTCCCCCCCCAGCGCCCTGCACCCTGAGAGTGCGTTGGTGTGTGGGAGCATGGAGTGTAGCACGACGTGTTACCTCAGTTACTGAAGTCTTCTGCCGTCTGAAGTCTTCTTTTCTTCTAATACTCACCCGACTTCTTTCTTATGGCTTCTGTGAGGGGAATGACGGCGTGGCTCCGGGAACAAGCAGCTAGGCGCACCAAGTGATCGAACCCTCTGCAGCTAATGGTGTGCAGTAGCGGAGAAGCAGAGCCTTGAAACTCACAGAAGTAGGTCCTGCTTCTCCCCCCTCACTCCCACGATGCAGGGAGCCTGTAGCCAGCAGGTCTCCCTGAAAATAAAAAACCTAACATAAAGTCTTTCAGAGAAACTCAGTAGAGCTCCCCTAGTGTGTGACCCATCACTCCTGGGCACAAAGGCTAACTGAGGTCTGGAGGAGGGGCATAGAGGGAGGAGCCAGTTCACACCCAGTTTTAAGTCTTTATAGTGTGCCCAAGCTCCTGCGGATCCGTCTATACCCCATGGTCCTTTTGGAGTCCCCAGCATCCTCTAGGACGTAGGAGAAATAATAATAATAATAATAATGCTTCCCCTGTATAATAATAATAGGACACCACTAGCTGCTTTCCCTGTATAATAAAAACAGGGCACCACAGGCTGATCCTCCTGTATACTATGACAGCACAGGATGCTACCCCTGTATATTATGACAACACAGGCCACCCCCCGTATACTATGACAACACAGGATGCTACCCCTGTATATTATGACAACACAGGCCACCCCCCGTATACTATGACAACACAGGCCACTCCCCCTGTATACTATGACAACACAGGATGCTACCCCTGTATATTATGACAACACAGGCCACCCCCCGTATACTATGACAACACAGGCCACTCCCCCTGTATACTATGACAACACAGGCCGCTCCCCTTGTACAGCACAATGCCACAGGACACAACACCTGTAATGTCCCGTGTATAGAATTACGGTAACGGTGGGGTCTGTGCCACTGTATTACAGTAACGGCGGGGTCTACGCCACCTGTATTACGGTAACACCGAGGTCTGTGCCACCTGTATTACGGTAACGCCGGGGTCTGCGCCACCTGTATTACGGTAACTGTGAGGTCTGCGCCACCTGTATTACGGTAACGGCGGGGTCTGCGCCACCTGTATTACGGTAACGGCGGGGTATGTGCCACCTGTATTACGGTAACGCCGGGGTCTGCGCCACCTGTATTACGGTAACTGTGGGGTCTGCGCCACCTGTATTACGGTAACGGCGGGGTCTGCGCCACCTGTATTACGGTAACGGCGGAGTCTGCGCCACCTGTATTACGATAACGGCGGGGTCTGCGCTACCTGTATTAAGGTAAAGGCGGGGTCTGCGCCACCTGTATTACGGTAACTGTGGGGTCTGCGCCACCTGTATTACGGTAACGGCGGGGTCTGCGCTACCTGTATTACGGTAACGGCGGGGTCTGCGCCACCTGTATTACGGTAACGGCTGGGTCTGCGCTACCTGTATTAAGGTAAAGGCGGGGTCTGCGCCACCTGTATTACGGTAACTGTGGGGTCTGCGCCACCTGTATTACGGTAACGGCGGGGTCTGCGCCACCTGTATTACGGTAACGGCGGGGTATGTGCCACCTGTATTACGGTAACGCCGGGGTCTGCGCCACCTGTATTACGGTAACTGTGGGGTCTGCGCCACCTGTATTACGGTAACGGCGGGGTCTGCGCCACCTGTATTACGGTAACTGTGAGGTCTGCGCCACCTGTATTACGGTAACGGCGGGGTCTGCGCCACCTGTATTACGGTAACGGCGGGGTATGTGCCACCTGTATTACGGTAACGCCGGGGTCTGCGCCACCTGTATTACGGCAACTGTGGGGTCTGCGCCACCTGTATTACGGTAACGGCGGGGTCTGCGCCACCTGTATTATGGTAACGGCGGAGTCTGCGCCACCTGTATTACGATAACGGCGGGGTCTGCGCTACCTGTATTAAGGTAACTGTGGGGTCTGCGCCACCTGTATTACGGTAACTGTGGGGTCTGCGCCACCTGTATTACAGTAATAGGACACTAGAGTGTCAGCCACCTGTACAGGGATAATGCAGCACCAGAGGCTGCTCCAGCTGCACTATAACAAGGCACCAGAGGCTGCTCCCCCTGTAGTACAGAACCTGACACCAGAGCTGCTCAGCCTATAGAATAATAATAATAATAATATCATTACCTGCTGCCAGACACAGCAATGGCTGCTCTCTGCTCCTGCTGCCTTGTGGGAATGATAGAAGGAAGGCGGAGCTCAGACCAGGGGAAAATGGCCGCCGCTCCTGACGTCACTACTCGGCCAGGGAACCTATTGCTGCTGCCGGACTGGTCTACAAGAAAATGGCCGCCGGCCTCCTGCACTGAGGACATGTGTGTTAACATAGATTACATAGGCCGGGGCTGTGGGCGGGGTGTAGTAGGGGAGGACCCAGTAAGCAGCCTTTGCCAATCATGCCCTACTTCCTGCTTGTGCGTTCCACCTTACTTCCGGACTGTGCGGTCCACATGCAGGAAGTGAGTTTTCATCGACTTTTGCAGCCTCCCAGTGTCCGTGGAAATCAGGTAATAATGTATTACTATACAGGGGGAGCAGCCTGTGGTGTCCTGATATTATTATTATACAGGGGGAGCGGCCTGTGGTGTCCTGTTATTATTATTACACAGGAGGAGCAGCCTGTGGTGTCCTGTTATTATTTTTATTATACAGGGGGAGCAGCCTGTGGTGTCCTTTTATTACGCAGGAGGAGCAGCCTGTGGTGTCCTGTTATTATTATTATACAGGGGGAGCAGCCTGTGGTATCCTGTTATTATTATTATACAGGGGGAGCAGCCTGTGGTATCCTGTTATTATTATTATACAGGGGGAGCAGCTAATGGTGTCCTGATATTATTATTATTATACAGGGGGAGCGGCCTGTGGTGTCCTGTTGTTATTATTATTACACAGGAGGAGCAGCCTGTAGTGTCCTGTTATTATTATTATACAGGGGGAGCAACCTGTGGTGTCTTGTTGTTGTTGTTGTTGTTATTATTTATTATTATTATTAATATTATAATAATACAGGTTGAGCAGCCTGTGGTGTCCTGTTGTTGTTATTATTATTAGTATTATTATTATACAGGGGGAGCAGCCTGTGGTGTCCTGTAATTATTATTATTATACAGGGGGAGCAGCCTGTAGTTTCCTGTTGTTATTATTATTATTATACAGGAGGAGCCGCCAGTGGTGTCCTGTTATTATTATTATTATTATACAGGGGGAGCAACCTGTGGTGTCCTGTTATTATTATTCAGGGGGTAGCCAGTGGTGTTCTTTTATTATTATTATTATTATTATTATTATTATTATTATACAGGGGAAGCAGCCTGTGGTGTCCTGTTATTATTATACTGGGGGAGTAGCCTGTGGTGTAATTTTATTATAATTATTATTATTATTATTATAATACAGGGGTGCAGCCTGTGGTGTCTTGTTGTTATTTTTATACAGGGAAGCAGCCTGTGGTGTCCTTTTATTATTATTATTTTCTCATATGTCCTAGAGGATGCTGGAGACTCCGTAAGGACCATGGGGTATAGACGGGATCCGCAGGAGACATGGGTACACTATTAAGACTTTGAATGAGTGTGAACTGGCTCCTCCCTCTATGCCCCTCCTCCAGACCTCAGTTAGATTCTGTGCCCAGGAGAGACTGGACACACACTAGGGGAGCTCTACTGAGTTTCTCTGGAAAAATCTTTATGTTAGGCTTTTTTATTTTCAGGGAGACCTGCTGGCTACAGGCTCCCTGCATCGTGGGAGTGAGGGGAGAGAAGTCAGACCTACTTCTTCTTAGTTCAAGGGCTCTGCTTCTTAGGCTACTGGACACCATTAGCTCCAGAGGGTTCGATCACTTGGTGCGTCTAGCTTAGGGGTGGGCAACATACGCCCCGCGGGCCGGATGCGGCCCGCAAACCGAACCTGCCTGGCCCGCTACCTCCCACCAGCGCGCAATCACAAGTGGCCCGACAGGCTGAGCTGTTTATGATTGCGCTGCATCACCTCCAAAGCTGCTGCCGGCGCCGCTGAGGAAATCCTGGTCGCGGGTCTCGCGGTCGTGTCACGTGATGCCTCACGTCAGCCGGTCTGCTGACCGATTTATTTAATTTTTTTACAGAGGACGGGAGCTCAGCCAGGTTGTGTTTGCCACGGTTGAGGCTGCTGCGTAGTCCTAACGTGAGAGTGGGAGACTGGCTGCTGGGCTGGCTGCCTGTAGCTCCTGCAGCTCCTCAGGTAGTTCTCGCATGGGGTTTTAATGGAGCCGGACGAGGTGCAAGGGTAGCGCCAAAGGAGAACAGGCTGAACCAGTGACTGTCTGTCTCCGGTGCTCTCACTGACTGCAGTATTAGTCAGTTCTGTGCCTCACAAAACGGGGAGACTCGGTCGACGGGTAGGGGAGAGGGGAGGTAATTTATAATAAATTAAGATGGCTGGGTGTGGCACATACTGCCCCTATCATGCTGCTAATATTATCAATAACAGCATAATTGTTTTCTTTTGGGATTTTTTTTAATACTGGCTTATAGTGGTGTTTATACATTGTATGTTTCTTTGAGCCTGCGGGGAAAGGGGGGGGAGCGGCCCTCCGATATTCATTAGAAACTGTTCGGTGGCCCCCCAGCTTAAATAATTGCCCACCCCTGGCCTAGCTACTTGTCCCCGAGCCGCACCGTCACCCCCCTCACAGAAGACAGAAGCCGGGTGAGTATGAGAAGAACAGAAGACATCAGACGGCAGAAGACTTCAGTAACGGAAGTAAGTACAGCGGTAGCGCTGCGCTCCATGCACCCACACACCAACGGCACTCACAGGGAGCAGGGCGCTGGGGGGGAGCGCCCTGGGCAGCAGTTACTGAGGGTCTTTTCACTGGCAAGAGTCGGGGCCCGGGCACCGTGTACGATACCCCCGCCAGTATAAAACAGCGCGCCATTGCTCCCACACACCAACGGCTTTACAAGGGTGCAGGGCGCAGGGGGGGGAGCCCTGGGCAGCAATATCCTCTCCATTAAGCCTGGTTAAACACGTATAGAGTGCATAGGCACTGTATACGGACCCCTGCCAGCATAAAAAGCTAAAATATTAGCGGGGCTGAAGCGCGCCAAGAAGGGGCGGGGCTTAGCCCTCACAACATGATTCAGCGCCATTTTCTACATGTCCCCGCCAAAACAGTGTACAGTGTAAACGAAGGGGGGGGGGGGGGCACAGTGTTTTAGTGCAATATAGAGGGAAATATAGCACTATCTTATATAATGGGCATGTAATCATTGTGTTGTGCATATATGTCTGTGTGTTCCCTGTCAGAGATACCCACTATAGCTTTTTAGTACACGTGTCGACATGTGTGAGTGCTAGGTCGCAAACAGCTATGGGATTCTCTCTGTCGGCATCGCCGACTCCTGCTGATACTTAATTCAGTAGATGGTGTCAACAGGTTAGTAATTGTATACTTTTCAAAGTAAACACTGTAGTGGAGACACAGTAGTATGTGGGTGTAGGGGAGACACAGTAGTATGTGGGTGTAGTGGAGACACAGTAGTATGTGGGTGTAGGGGAGACACAGTAGTATGTGGGTGTAGTGGAGACACAGTAGTATGTGGGTGTAGGGGAGACACAGTAGTATGTGGGTGTAGGGGAGACACAGTAGTATGTGGGTGTAGGGGAGACACAGTAGTATGTGGGTGTAGGGGAGACACAGTAGTATGTGGGTGTAGGGGAGACACAGTAGTATGTGGGTGTAGTGGAGACACAGTAGTATGTGGGTGTAGGGGAGACACAGTAGTATGTGGGTGTAGGGGAGACACAGTAGTATGTGGGTGAAGGGGAGACACAGTAGTATGTGGGTGTAGGGGAGACACAGTAGTATGTGGGTGACCCTGTCGGCGCCAACTGATATTACCGGGTGAAAATGAACATGCTGTAACTAACCTGTGTATATATATATATATATATATATATATATGTATGGTACTGTTCCATGGGCCTGTACCTCGAGCACAGACATGGTAGT
The DNA here is from genome assembly GCF_028390025.1 of Pseudophryne corroboree. Classification (NCBI taxonomy): domain Eukaryota; kingdom Metazoa; phylum Chordata; class Amphibia; order Anura; family Myobatrachidae; genus Pseudophryne; species Pseudophryne corroboree. Next base: position 419,900 of record NW_026967576.1, on the reverse strand, counting down.
ATTTGTGGGGAATTGTTATTAAAATTATTTATGTATACTTTCCTCGGACCCTCGGGGTCGCAAGAATGTTATTTTGCCTGGTTACTACTCCCTGCTGTCGATGAATACTAGGTTTTCTGTCGACTATAAGGTTTCCTGTTAGATCCACAACTGGGGCATTCAGTACATGGTCATACACATTCAGAACACATTGATGTCACTAGGGACCCGACGGTTCTGGACAATCCGCTTATATGTATGGTGTGTGTGTGTGTGTGTGTGTGTGTGTGTATGTATATATATATATATATATATATATATATATATATATATATATATATATATGATATGTGTGTATTACATTATGTATATTCATATTATGATTTCTAATGAATGCTGAAGTAAAAGTATTACATAGTAACATAGTATCTGAGGTTGAAAAAAGACAATTGTCCATCGAGTTCAACCTATTTGTGGTCTCCTATGCATGATGATTTGACTAAAGTTTCTGACTGATGCTACTGTCAGCCATTGCATTTTATCCCTATTTATAGTAACTATAATGCATGACTATGCACCATACCCCTGGATATCCTTATCCAGTAGGAATTTATCTAACCCATTCTTAAAGGTGTTGACAGATTCCGCCATTACAACTCCCTCGGGCAGGGAATTCCAAACACGTATTGTCCTTACCGTGAAAAAGCCTTTACGCCGTATTGTGCGGAATCTCCTCTCCTCTAACCTGAGCGAGTGTCCACGAGTCCTCTGTGTTGATCTAACCAAAAACAGGTCCCGCGCAAGCTCTGTGTATTGTCCCCTTATATATTTGTAGATGTTGATCATATCCCCTCTTAGTCTCCGCTTTTCCAATGTAAACATGCCTAGTCTTTCAAGCCTTTCCTTGTATTCCATCGTCTCTGTGTCCTTAATTAGTTTGGTCGCCGTCCTCTGTACCTTTTCAAGCTCCAGGATATCCTTTTTGTAGTATGGTGCCCAGAACTGTACACAGTATTCAAGATGTAGTGCCAAAGTGGGGTGGTATTTATCAATGTACAGGGCGCATATATTAAATTTGAAACATTAAATACATCCCTTAGGTTACTGGAGAGATGGTGATTCCTTAGTGTGATAGCTTGATGGATTATTCTGGAGTTTTCTTCCTCCTCTCATAAAATCATGTAAGGATCCAAATGTTCATAAAAGACAGAAAGTAGAAAAGAAAATGTGTAGAACAGTTTTTCCACCAGTCAAATATTTCCACAACATTAGGAACAGGAAGGCGTACCCCACTCATATGGAAATTCTCATAAAGGTATCTTTAGTAGACCTTCAAATATTCATCAGATGCGTACCCCAGGGTTTATTTCCCAAAAAATAGTAAAATATGATAATACAATTATCACAAAAAGTAAACAAAAATTCAAACACTAAAAAGACAAGTCCGGTTTTTAAAAAACGTCCCAGGTTACTCACAGTACAGTTTGTTCAACGCGTTTCGGTCTCTCATGAGGACCTTGAAATAAACCCTCTTTTTAAATTGAGAAAGTGGAACCTTTTCCTGGTTTTTTCCGTGTATCCTGTGTGGAAAAACTGCTTAAAACCCGTGGATAAAGATACCATTATAGGAGTTGAACATCTCCATATCTAGTGAGTTGTGGTACGCATCTTGCCTGCTGGTTGAATATTTGAAAGATACCTTTATGTATATGTTCCAACTGTTGTCTGTGTAAGTTGGGGTACGCATCTGATGAATATTTGAAGGTCTACTAAAGATACCTTTATGAGAATTTCCATTACTTCATCTGTGTGAGTTCTGGGTACGCCCCTGCAATTTAAATCTCCAACACTTCTACTGATATAAAGATACCTTTATGGGTTTCCACTCACTTGTCTTTGTGTGAGTGGGGTACGCCTTCCTGTTCCTAATGTTGTGGAAATATTTGACTGGTGGAAAAACTGTTCTACACATTTTCTTTTCTACTTTCTGTCTTTTATGAACATTTGGATCCTTACATGATTTTATGAGAGGAGGAAGAAAACTCCAGAATAATCCATCAAGCTATCACACTAAGGAATCACCATCTCTCCAGTAACCTAAGGGATGTATTTAATGTTTCAAATTTAATATATGCGCCCTGTACATTGATAAATACCACCCCACTTTGGCACTATAGATTGTTTTTTGTAAAACTAGGTGATTTTTACACTGGTTTTTGTAGTGGACGGGCTGCATTGCGCCACACGAACAAATAGCTCAGAATAAAACCTTTCAGTATTCAAGATGTGTCCTCACTAGTGATTTATATAATGGGAGTATAATACTCTCGTCCCTAGCATCAAGACCCCGTTTTATGCATGCTAATATCTTATTAGCCTTCTTTGCTGCAGTCCTACTTTGGGTACTACTGCTTAGCTTACTATCTATGAGGACACCTAAGTCCTTTTCCAGTACAGAATCCCCTAGTTTTACCCCATTTAGTAGGTAGGTGTAATTTTTGTTCTTGTTACCACAGGGCATTACCTTACACTTGTCTGTGTTGAAGCGCATTCTCCATTTGGCTGCCCATGCTTCTAATTTAACTAAGTCGTTCTGAAGAGACTCGGCATCCTCCTCTGTATTTATAGCCTTACACAATTTGGTATCATCTGCAAAAATTGACACCATGCTCTCTAGACCTTCTGTTAGGTCGTTAGTGAAAATATTGAACAATAGCGGTCCTAATACTGAGCCTTACGGCACACCACTTAGCACTTCAGTCCAAGTTGAAAAAGATCCATTAACCACAACGCAGTGCTCCCTATTATCTAACCAGTTTTTGACCCAAGTGCATATTGTGCTTCCTAGCCCTGATTCTTGTAGCGAACGCTTTGGAAAAGTCTAAAAAGATTACATCCACCCGTCCCAGTGCGTACTGTGGGGGTCATTCCGAGTTGTTCGCTCGGTAATTTTCATCGCATCGCAGTGTGAATTCTCTTAGTGCGCATGCGTAATGTTCGCACTGCGCATGCGCCAAGTAACTTTGCTATGAAGAAAGTATTTTTACTCACGGCTTTTTCATCGCTCCGGCGATCGCATTGTGATTGACAGGAAATGGGTGTTACTGGGCGGATGTACGGCGTTTTAGGGGCGTGTGGCTGGAAACGCTACCGTTTCCGGAAAAAACGCAGGCGTGTCTGGAGAAACGGTGGGAGTGCCTGGGCGAACGCTGGGTGTGTTTATGACGTCAGCCGGGACCGAAAAGCACTGAATTGATCGCACAGGCAGAGTAAGTCTGGAGTTACTCTAAAACTGCTAACTCGTTTTTGATCGCAAAATTGCGCATACATCGGTCGCACATTTAAGAAGTTTAGATTCACTCCCAGTAGGCGGCGGCTTAGCGTGTGTAACTCTGCTGAAATCGCCTTGCGAGCGAACAACTCGGAATGAGGGCCTGTATCTGCAGTTATTGGGTATGGTTACACTCTTGTGGTGTTTCTTTTCTGTCAGGCTGTTGCTGACGTTGTTCATGCCATGGCATGCGGTGTCTTATTATTGGTTGTGTTGACACACTGGTTGTGTTACATATTCTCTCAGCATGTGGCTGTGTATTTTTCATGCCGTTGGCTGGTATTCTATTGAATGCCACGTTCTGCGGTATGTTCATGGTGTGAGCTGGTATGACACCGTGTTTAGTCAATAAATTCTTTCCTCGAAATGTCCGTCTCCCTGGGCATAGTTTCTAACTGAGGTCTGGAGGAGGGGCATAGAGGGAGGAGCCAGTTCACACCCATTCAAAGTCTTATAGTGTACCCATGTCTCCTGCGGATCCCGTCTATACCCCATGGTCCTTACGGAGTCCCCAGCATCCTCTACGGACTAAGAGAAAAGGATTTACCGGTAGGTATTAAAATCCTATTATTATTATTATTATTATTATTATTATACAGGGGGAGCGGACTGTGGTGTCCTGTTATTAATATTATACAGAGGGAGCAGCCTGTGGTGTCCTGTTAATAATAATAATAACAGGACTGCTCCCTCTGTATAGTAATAACAACAACAGGACACTACAGACTGCTCCCCTTGTATAATAATAATAATAATAATAATAATAATAGTTTTATACAAGGCGAGCAGCCTGTGGTGTCCTGTTGTTGTTATTACTATACAGAGGGAGCAGCCTGTGGTGTCCTGTTATTATTATTATTATTACAAGGGGAGCAGCCTGTAGTGTCCTGTTGTTGTTATTACTATACAGGAGTAGCAGCCTGTGGTGTCCTGTAATTATTATTATTATTATTATACAGGGTGAGCAGCCTGTGGTGTCCTGTTATTATTATTATTATTATTATTATTATTATAATACAGGAGTAGCAGCCTGTGGTGTCCTGTAATTATTATTATACAGGGTGAACAGCCTGTGGTGTCCTGTTATTATTATTATTATTATTATTATTATTATTATACAGGAGTAGCAGCCTGTGGTGTCCTGTAATTATTATTATTTTTATTATTATTATTATACAGGGTGAACAGCCTGTGGTGTCCTGTTATTATTATTATTATTATTATTATACAGGGTGAGCAGCCTGTGGTGTCCTGTTATTATTATACAGGGTGAGCAGCCTGTGGTGTCCTGTTATTATTATACAGGGTGAGCAGCCTGTGGTGTCCTGTTATTATTATACAGGAGTAGCAGCCTGTGGTGTCCTGTTATTATTATAATACAGGGTGAGCAGCCTGTGGTGTCCTGTTGTAATTATTATTATTATTATTATTATTATTATACAGGGTGAGCAGCCTGTGGTGTCCTGTTATTATTATACAGGGTGAGCAGCCTGTGGTGTCCTGTTATTATTATTATTATTATTATTATTATTATTATACAGGGTGAGCAGCCTGTGGTGTCCTGTTATTATTATTATTATTATTATTATACAGGGTGAGCAGCCTGTGGTGTCCTGTTATTATTATACAGGGTGAGCAGCCTGTGGTGTCCTGTTATTATTATACAGGGTGAGCAGCCTGTGGTGTCCTGTTATTATTATACAGGAGGAGCAGCCTGTGGTATCCTGTTATTATAATACAGGGTGAGCAGCCTGTGGTGTCCTGTTATTATTATACAGGGTGAGCAGCCTGTGGTGTCCTGTTATTATTATACAGGAGTAGCAGCCTGTGGTGTCCTGTTATTATAATACAGGGTGAGCAGCCTGTGGTGTCCTGTTGTAATTATTATTATTATTATTATTATTATTATACAGGGTGAGCAGCCTGTGGTGTCCTGTTGTTGTTATTACTATACAGAGGGAGCAGCCTGTGGTGTCCTGTTATTATTATTATTATTACAAGGGGAGCAGCCTGTAGTGTCCTGTTGTTGTTATTACTATACAGGAGTAGCAGCCTGTGGTGTCCTGTAATTATTATTATTATTATTATTATTATACAGGGTGAGCAGCCTGTGGTGTCCTGTTATTATTATTATTATTATTATTATTATTATTATTATTATTATTATTATTATTATACAGGGTGAGCAGCCTGTGGTGTCCTGTTATTATTATACAGGGTGAGCAGCCTGTGGTGTCCTGTTGTTATTATACAGGGTGAGCAGCCTGTGGTGTCCTGTTATTATTATACAGGGTGAGCAGCCTGTGGTGTCCTGTTATTATTATACAGGGTGAGCAGCCTGTGGTGTCCTGTTATTATTATACAGGGTGAGCAGCCTGTGGTGTCCTGTTATTATTATACAGGAGTAGCAGCCTGTGGTGTCCTGTTATTATTATAATACAGGGTGAGCAGCCTGTGGTGTCCTGTTGTAATTATTATTATTATTATTATTATTATTATTATTATTATTATTATTATACAGGGTGAGCAGCCTGTGGTGTCCTGTTATTATTATACAGGGTGAGCAGCCTGTGGTGTCCTGTTATTATTATTATTATTATTATTATTATTATACAGGGTGAGCAGCCTGTGGTGTCCTGTTATTATTATTATTATTATTATTATTATACAGGGTGAGCAGCCTGTGGTGTCCTGTTATTATTATACAGGGTGAGCAGCCTGTGGTGTCCTGTTATTATTATACAGGGTGAGCAGCCTGTGGTGTCCTGTTATTATTATACAGGAGGAGCAGCCTGTGGTATCCTGTTATTATAATACAGGGTGAGCAGCCTGTGGTGTCCTGTTATTATTATACAGGGTGAGCAGCCTGTGGTGTCCTGTTATTATAGTGTTCCTTCTAGGCTGTCTCAGCAGGGTGCTGCACTCTGCCCTGTCTCAGTGCACCCTGCAGGACCATAAATCGCCCCCTTGTATACAGAATGCAGCAGTCAGAGTGCAGGTTACAATGTTGTCGTCTACTCCCTGACCACCTCTGATATTGGAACACAATTTCTATCCTTAGTGAACTGGATGGCAGAGGAGGCACTGTAATAACACAGCACTCTGATAAAGAGGGAAAGAACAGGGTAAGCAGTGAGCATGTACTGCTTACAGTATTTCCCCAGTAGAACAGACTTATTTTTTTCCTATATATTTTAACCCATTGTTTAACTTTTCTGTTTTATAACACATAGAAGACTAGACATATACAGTACGTTTCTCAGTATAGATGTTAGGGGTCTTATATGTATGTATGGGTATATGATTTACTAAATGCAAAATGTATGTACAAAAACTATAAACATATGCGCTATGCTTTGTGTGCAAAGCGTCACATCAAAAATGTGCCCTTCAAAACAAAAATGTGCCCTTCAAAATAAAAATGTGCCCCCTCAATGCTCAGCACCCTGCCCTAAAAATATCCTAGAGTGAACACTATATTATAATACAGGGGGAGTAGCCTGTGGTGTCCTTTTTATTATTATTATTATTATTATTATTATCATTATACAGGAGGAGCAACCTTTGTTGTCCTATTATTAATATTATAAAGAACGAGTAGCTAGTGTTATTTTTATACTGGGGTGCAGCCTTTAGTGTCGTTGTCATTATTATTATTATTATTATTGTTGTTATTAATTTTATTATATGTAATTGTGGGGATTGAAAATATTGCTCAAATTCTAGGATATATTAAAGCAAGGACCATAATATCCCTGGCATGTGTAACAGGTGATAATTGGAGCAGTATGAAGCAAATGTATATCACACTCCTCGTAGTGTCACTGTGACATCACTTATACCTATAGTAATAATACAGTGACATGACTGGAGAGGTGAGAAGGTCTGGGATAGTCACTCTGACGTCACTTTTTATATATATATATATATATATAAATAATATAAGGACATGACTGGGGAGGTTAGGGGGTCCGGGATAGTCACTCTGATGTCACTTATATATATAGAAATAATACAAGGACATGACTGGGGAGGTGAGGGGGTCTGGGAGTGTCACTTTGACATCACATATCTATAGTAATAATACAGGGACTTGACTGGGAAGGTGAGGGAATCTGGGAGCATCAGTGTGGCATCACTTATATCTATAGCAATACAGGGACATGACTGGGAAAGTAAGGGGATATGGGAATGTCACAGTGACATCACTAATATCTATAGTTATAATACAGGGACATGACTGGGGAGGTGAGGGGGACCTGGGACTGCCACAGTGACAAGAGAAAGAAAGTAGACTTCTTTGTGAGCGCACTCTTGTGAAGAAATAATGAGATATTCTCAAAGAATAAAACTTAACTTTTATTACAAATGATTAATAAATTATTTAATCTCCTGAGAACAAATAATGTCTCCTGACGCCTTTCCATTGCCTATCTCCTGCCACCCGCACCCTGCTGCCCACCTGCCTGTCACCTGCCACCTTTCACCTGCCTGTCACCTGCCACCTTTCCCCTGCCTGTCTCCGGCCAACTTTTCCCTTGCGTGTCTCCAGCAACCTTTCCCTTGCCTGTCTCCTGCAGCATTTCCCCTGCCCAACCTTTCCCCTGCCTGTCCCCTGCCCAACCTTTCCCCTGCCTGTCACCTGCCACCTTTCCCCTGCCTGTCTCCGGCCAACTTTTCCCTTGCGTGTCTCCAGCAACCTTTCCCTTGCCTGTCTCCTGCAGCATTTCCCCTGCCCAACCTTTCCCCTGCCTGTCCCCTGCCCAACCTTTCCCCTGCCTGTCACCTGCAACCTTTCCCCTGCCTGTCTCCTGCAGCCTTTCCCCTGCCTGTTTCCTGCAGCCTTTCCCCTGCCTGTCTCTTGCAGCCTTTTCCCTGCCTGTCTCCTGCCACCTTTCCACTGCCTGTCTCCTGCCACCCCCTTGCCTGTCTCCTGCCACCTTTCCACTGCCTGTCTCCTGTCACCCCCTTGCCTGTCTCCTGCCAGCTTTGCTACACCATCGGCTGGATATGTGAAACCTGAGGTCACGGAGACTGTACGCCGCAGCTCCATGAATGAGGCCATGAAATTTCCATCAGGAGACCCTGTCCCTTCACAACCAATTCTCACCCTTACACCACTTCATGGCTGCAGCCATACTCGTCTGACAACTCAGGACACATAGAGCACATGCTCCATACGGGTCGTGCACATGAGCGTTGTACCGAACATCAGTTCATTGTGACTCCACCCACAATAGCGCTACACTCTATATCAGGCCCACTATGCAGTACAGCCTTATGGGGCTGGGTCACAGGAACCTCGGAGACACTGACCAGGATTCTATGGCTGTGGGGAAATAGGAGACTTAATGACCACTCTGTTCCATATTTACTATGTTACATGTGCAATATGTTTTATGTGTTATATTTATTTCAGGAACTCCAGCTGTGAGGAACGGAGTCTTAATTACACATCACATGTTCTGTATTCTCTCTGATTCACCGAGGATGGACAAGGACAGGAGTCACAGGACTGAGAGTATAATAAAAATCACCCTGGAGATCATCTATCTACTGACTGGGCAGGTGAGTGGATTTGGGAGCATCACTGTGACCTTATATCTATAGTAATAATACAGGGACATGACTGGGGTGGTGAGTGGATCTGGGAGCATCACTGTGACCTTTTATCTATAGTAATGATACAGGGACGTGACTGGGGAGGTGAGGGGATCTGGGTGCGTCACTGTGACATCACTAATATCTATAGTCATAATACAGGGGTATGACTAGGGAGGTGAGGGAATCAGAGCGTCACCGTGAGGTCACATATCTATAGTAATAATACAGGGATGTCACTGGGGAGGTGAGAGGTCTTAAAGCATCACAGTGACATCACTTATATCTATAGTAATAATACAAGGACATGACTGGGGAGTTGAGAGGATTTTGAAGCGTTACTGATAAGTAACTTATATCTATAGTTATAATACAGGGACTTGACTGTGGAAGTGGGGGGATCTGGGAGCGTCACAGTGACATCACTTATATCAATAGTAATAATACAGGGACATGACTGGGAAGGTGAGGGGATCTGGGAGCGTCAGAGTGATGTCACTTATATCTATAGTAATAATACAGGGACATGACTGGGAAGGTGAGGGGATCTGGGAGCATCAGAGTGATGTCACTTATATCTATAGTAATAATACAGGGAAATGACTGGAAAGGTAAGGGGATCTGGGAGCGGCGCAGTGATGTCACATATCTATAGTAATAACACAGGGACATGACTGGAGAGGTGAGGAGGTCTGGGAGCGTCACAGTGAGATCACTTATTTCTATAGTAATAATATAGGGACGTGACTAGGGAGGTATGGGGATCTGGAAGCGGAACAGTGATGTCACTTATATCTGTAGTAATAATACAGGGACATAACTGGGGAGGTGAAGGGATCTGGAAGTGTCACAGTGGCATTGCTTATATCTATAGAAACAATACAAGGTTATGACTGGGGAGGTGAAGGGATCTGGGAGCATCACTTTGACGTCACATATATCTATAGCAATAATACAGGGACATGACTGGGGAGGTGAGGGGATTTGGGAGCGTCACAGTGATGTCACTTTTGTCTATAGTAATAATACAGGGACATGACTGGGGATGTGAGGGAATCTGGGAGTGTCACAGTGACATCACATATATCTATAGTAATAATTCAGGGACATGACTAGGGAGGTGAGGCGATCTGGGTGCGTCACAGTGACATCACTTATATCTATAGTAATAATTCCGGGACATGACTGGGGAGGTGAGGGGATCTGGGAGTGTCACAGTGACATCACTTAAATCTATAGTAATAATACAGGGATATGATTGGGGAGGTGAGGTGATCTGTGAGTGTCACTATATCATCACATATCTATAGTAATAATACAGGGACATGACTGGGGAGGTGAGGGGGTCTGGGAGTGTCACAGTGACGTCACTTTTATCTATAGTAATAACACAGGGACATGACTGGGGAGATGAGGCAGTCGGAGCGTCATAGTGAGGTCACATATATATATAGTAATAATATAGGGACATGACTGAGGAGGTAAGGGGATCTGGGAGTGTCACAGTGACATCACATATCTATAGTAATAATACAGGGACATAACTGTGGAGGTGAGGGAATCTGGGAGTGTCACAGTGACGTCACTTATTTCTATAGTAATAATACAGGGACATGACTGGGCAGGTGAGGGGATCTGGGAGCATCACAGTGACATCACATATCTATAGTAATAATACAGGGACATGCCTGGGGAGGTGAGGGGATCTGGGAGTGTATATATTGATATATTCTGTCTCCACCATTACACAGGATTACACAATAGTGAAGAAGACATCCAATGAGTATGAGACACCCAGCAGCCATCCCCGTGTATCAGGAGGACTGAGTAGAACCCACAGTCCAATCACGGTGCCTCCACCTCACTCACTGACACATGAGAGACACCATGACAAGAAGATCCTGGAACTCGCCAACAAGATCATTCAGTTGCTGACTGGAGAGGTGACTACTGGGAATGGGGCATTATACAGTAGCAACAGGGGATGTGTCTGGACGATGACTGGATAGGTGACTGCTGGGAATGGAGCATTATACAGTAACACCAGGGAAATTGTCTGGGTGATGACTGGAGAGGTGACTGCTGGGAATAGGACATTATACAGTAACACCGGGGGACGTGTCTGGGTGATGACTGGAGAGGTGACTGCTGGGAATGGGGCATTATACAGTAACACCAGGGGACGTGTCTGGGTGATGACTGGAGAGGTGACTGCTGGGAATGGGACATTATACAGTAACACCAGGGGATGTGTCTGGGTGATGACTGGAGAGGTGACTGCTGGGAATGGGACATTATACAGTAACACCGGGGGATGTGTCTGGGTGATGACTGGAGAGGTGACTGCTAGGAATGGGACATTATTCAGTAACACCAGGGGATGTGTCTGGGTGATGACTGGAGAGGTGACTGCTGGGAATGGGACATTATACAGTAACACCAGGGGATGTGTCTGGGTGATGACTGGAGAGGTGACTGCTGGGAATGGCACATTATACAGTAACACCAGGGGATGTGTCTGGGTGTTGACTGGAGAGGTGACTGCTGGGAATGGAGCATTATACAGTAACACCAGGGGGACGTGTCTGGGTGATGACTGGAGAGGTGACTGCTGGGAAAGGGGCATTATACAGTAACACCAGGGGATGTGTCTGGGTGATGACTGGAGAGGTGACTGCTGGGAATGGGGCATTATACAGTAACACCGGGGGATGTGTCTGGGTGATGACTGGAGAGGTGACTGCTGGGAATGGGACATTATACAGTAACACCAGGGGATGTGTCTGGGTGATGACTGGAGAGGTGACTGCTGGGAATGGGACATTATACAGTAACACCAGGGGATGTGTCTGGGTGATGACTGGAGAGGTGACAGCTTGGAATGGGACATTATACAGTAACACAGGGGGATGTGTCTGTGTGATGACTGGAGAGGTGATTGCTGGGAATGGAACATTATACAGTAACACCAGGGGATGTGTCTGGGTGATGACTGGAGAGGTGACTACTTGGAATGGGACATTATACAGTAACACCGGGGGACGTGTCTGGGTGATGACGGAGAGGTGACTGCTGGGAATGGGGCATTATACAGTAACACCGGGGGACGTGTTTTGGTTATGACTGGAGAGGTGACTGCTGGGAATGGGACATTATACAGTAACACCAGGGGATCTGTCTGGGTGATGACTGGAGAGGTGACTGCTGGGAATGGGACATTATACAGTAACACCAGGGGATGTGTCTGGGTGATGACTGGAGAGGTGACTGCTGGGAATGGGACATTATACAGTAACACCAGTGGACGTGTCTGGGTGACGACTGGAGAGATTACTTCCGGGAATAGAGCATTACACAGTAACACCGGGGATGTGTCTGGGTGATGACTGGAGAGGTGACTGCTGGGAATGGGACATTATACAGTAACACCAGGGAAAGTGTCTGGGTGATGACTGGAGAGGTGACTGCTGGGAATGGGACATTATACAGTAACACCAGGGGACGTGTCTGGGTGATGACTGGAGAGGTGACTGCTGGGAATGGGACATTATACAGTAACACCAGGGGAAGTGTCCGGGTGATGACTGGAGAGGTGACTGCTGGGAACTGGCTATATACAGAAAAACCGGAGGCTGTGTCTGGGTGATGACTGGAGAGGTGACTGCCGGGAATGGGGCATTGTACAGTTACACCAGGGGACGTGTCTGGGTGAAGACTGGATAAGTGAATGCTGGGAATGGGGCATTATAAAGTAACACCAGGGGATGTGTCTGGGTGATGACTGGAGAGGTGACTGCTGGGAATGGGACATTATACAGTAACACTGGGGGATGTGTCTGGGTGGTGACTGGAGAGGTGACTGCTGGGAATGGGACATTATACAGTATCATCGGGGGGCGTGTCTGGGTGATGACTGGAGAGGTGACTGCTGGGAATGGGACATTATACAGTAACATCAGGGGGTGTGTCTGGGTGATGACTGGAGAGGTGACTGCTGGGAATGGGGCATTATACAGTAACACCAGGGGACGTGTCTGGGTGAAGACTGGAGAGGTGACTGCTGGGAATGGGACATTATACAGTAACACTGGGGGATGTGTCTGGGTGATGACTGGAGAGGTGACTGCTTGGAATGAGACATTATACAGTAACACCGGGGGACGTGTCTGGGTAAGGACTGGAGAGGTGACTGCTGGGAATGGGACATTATACAGTAACACTAGGGGATGTGTCTGGGTGAAGACTGGAGAGGTGACTGCTGGGAATGGGACATTATACAGTATCACCGGGGGAAGTGTCTGGGTGATGACTGGAGAAGTGACTACTGAGAATGGGACATTATATTTGTATTGTTTAATCTATTACTGAAATCAACAATTTTACAATATTTTATTAATGGTTTACATAGGGTGAAGCACAATTAAATAATATTAAAGTCAAAGATACAGAGGGAGAAGAAGAGACGTATGTGACTGATATAAAGGCAGAAGATATAGAGGGAGAAGAAGAGACGTATGTGACTGATATAAAGGCAGAAGATATAGAGGGAGAAGAAGAGACGTATGTGTGGAGTGATCAGCAGTGTAAGGACGAGGAGATCCCTACAGTTATCAGCACAGGCGAGTAGTAAACAATTATTACAGAAAAGAGTCACATATTCTCCTTTCTCAGTCACTACAGCAATCTCTTATCCTACACCCTCCTCTGTCAGTAGAAACTAGGGAACTGTATTTGCATAGTAGGGGAGTCAGGAGCCATCAGCCCCTATTATACTCCTGCTCTCCCCCTCACATCATGTCACTGTGTGTTACCAGCCCAGAGATCTGACCAGTCTCCTCCCCACACTCTCTGGTGTATCTCATACATCAGGAACCATCAGCCCCTATTATACTCCTGCTCTCCTCCTCACATCATGTCACTGTGTGTTACCAGCCCAGAGATCTGACCAGTCTCCTCCCCACACTGTCTGGTGTATCTCATACAATCAGGAGACATCAGCCCCTATTATACGCCTGCTCTCCCCCTCACATCATGTCACTGTGTGTTACCAGCCCAGAGATCTGACCAGTCTCCTCCCCACACTCTCTGGTGTATCTCATACATCAGGAGCCATCAGCCCCTATTATACTCCTGCTCTCCCCCTCACATCATGTCACTGTGTGTTACCAGCCCAGAGATCTGACCAGTCTCCTCCCCACACTGTCTGGTGTATCTCATACAATCAGGAGACATCAGCCCCTATTATACGCCTGCTCTCCCCCTCACATCATGTCACTGTGTGTTACGAGCCCAGAGATCTGACCAGTCTCCTCCCCACACTGTCTGGTGTATCTCATACATCAGGAGCCATCAGCCCCTATTATACTCCTGATCTCCTCCTCACATCATGTCACTGTGTGTTACCAGCCCAGAGATCTGACCAGTCTCCTCTCCACACTCTCTGGTGTATCTCATACAATCAGGAGACATCAGCCCCTATTATACTCCTGCTCTCCCCCTCACATCATGTCACTGTGTGTTACCAGCCCAGAGATCTGACCAGTCTCCTCCCCACACTCTCTGGTGTATCTTATACATCAGGAGACATCAGCCCCTATTATACTCCTGCTCTCCCCCTCACATCATGTCACTGTGTGTTACCAGCCCAGAGATCTGACCAGTCTCCTCTCCACACTCTCTGGTGTATCTCATACAATCAGGAGACATCAGCCCCTATTATACGCCTGCTCTCCTCCTCATATCTTGTTACTGTGTGTCACCAGAAGCCATACTGTGTGCTAGCAGTACCTCCACCTATGGTATTACATGCTCTGAGAGTGTCCCTGTTAGCACACACCAGTCTATATATAAACCACTTATTTCTGGCATGGTGCGGCTGCTTGTTAGGGCACACACAGGCTCGGGGTTCCTCATGCCACGTGATACAAAGCTTAGGAAATATATGGCTCAGGCCCTGTCATGTATCCACATGCTCCTGTAACAGCCGGCCTCGGGGAATTGGCTAATGAGCGGCTCCTGTTACTGAGTTGGCAGCATCTGAGTCTTGCTTCCGTCGCCTTAGGTATATAATACATTTATTGAGCTTGTGTATGGGAACCAGCATTGAGGATCCTGCACCTTCCCTGCTGATTACCTGTCCCCTGGCACTTGGATGACAGCCTTCTCTGGCTTCTGATCCATGGCCTTAAGGGCACACCAATGATTCGTAATGGAAGTATCTTCAGGAGCGTTCACGTCTAAGGAGGAGGACAGGGCCTCTTGCAAAATTCTGGTGCCTTCAGCATCCATTAATATATAATCCTGCAATCTCCACGGTGGTAAAGGAGGAGTAGTGGGAAAAGGCGACCAGGACCCTATCAGAGGGGTGTGATCAGACCATGAAATTACTGTCGGTAGAATAATTCAAGCGACCAGGTTCTGGGACACAATGTGATAAATATGGAGACTGACACAGGACATTTCATAAAGGATAAGCATTTATTTCTCTAAGTTACAACAATGAGAACCTGCAAATAACAAGTTATACTCGGTTACAGTAATAGCAAGAACAAATTATCACACACACCTGGATGTCTAATTCTCCAAGACTTCATCATAGAGGTCATATTCAGCTAATAAAGGGAGCATGAGGAAGCTGAGGAACGTGCGGCATTAATGGTCTGTTCATCAGTAGTGGAGGATCTATCAAGATGAGGACAGGAGCAAGAGTAACATCTCCCATAAGGAGAAGTGCAATTTCTTGTAGCTTCTGAAAAAAAAATATTTAAGAAATCGGGGCTGTCTGGCATGAGGGGCATAGAGAGAAGTGAGGGTGACATATTTATAATGGATTTTCCCAACTAGAATCCAATATCTACCATTGCAATCCACCCACTTGCTGTCCAGGTGAAAGGGGCAGGATCTATTAGAAAGGATGGCTACACCACAGGAGATAGAGCATGCTGGGTAGTTATTGGTAAACTGAGGGGGAGAGTGCAATGGAACATGTGATTCCTGAATGGCTACCACCGCGGCCTTCTGGTCAGCGAAATATTTTATTGCAAGACGTCTCTTACGGGGAGAATTGAGACCTTTTATATTAAGACTTAAAAATGTCCCCGTGATAGAGAGAGATCAGATCATGGTATGAAACATCTAGGATCAGCTGTGCAAAGTCCAGTAGAGTCTGTAGGGCGTGTGCATACTTCAAACTATCAAATAACATAAGAAATAAAATAGGGAACAAATATGGGAGACAAACAGAAATAGTGTCCATAAAGAAGCTAGAGGTTCCGTCACTAGGGTTCCGTGACAGAAAGGTAGAAAAAGGTGGCGGTCGGACCTAAAAGGGAAACCCACTGACTACCCCAAGTAGCCATACGAGAGTGCAAAATCCAGTCATCATAGTAACAATTGTACAATGAAATATCAAATCTCAATGTAACAAATGTATCCAAAGGAGGTAAAGGCTAAGAACATGGCCTGATATCCAATGTAGGTCCTACCAACACAGTTATAAGGGCAACAGGATGTTACATGAATCAGTCATGCTTTACCTGAACACCCAAACATTCTAGAAAGGTATTATGAAATGTAACAGTGGAAAGAATGTCAGACCATATAGCAATTTAATAGCACAGAAATAAAGAGTAAAAAAATATATGTTTTAAACTAATAACAGGAGCAAATAAATTTGGCCCAAACATAGATCCATGCCCAGTAACTTAGTCCCAGTTGGTACATGTTACAGTAGGAAACAAACTCTGAGTGTCTGCAAAAGTCTTACTATTTTAGCATATTACTTCGAGACGGAAGACAACTCCTCCGGGATTGGTTTAGGTTAAGTGTCATGAAGGACTGTCAACAGTAGTGTCCCACTTTTTCAGAATAGCAGGAGAAATATCCGGAAATATCTGCAGATTATCCAGGAACTCAGCTGTGCCTGAGGAAGACAAAGCAGTCCGTAAAATGCGTTCTTTATATGAAATAAGTGGACCCTAAGCAGAGTGTCCCTCGGTGCTTGGTTAGGGGCCTGTTTGGACTTTGGGAGTCTATGGATCCTATCAATAAGAAGGTCCGCGGCAGAAGCCTGTGGAGGAAGTTTCTGAAAAGAAGACCGTGGCATTATCATAAAACTCAGCATTTGTAACAGAATCCGGAACGCCCATTATTCTGATATTATTTCTCCGAGACCTGTCTTCTAAATCAATTACTTTATCACAAATAGAGCCCATGTCTTCCTGAAGGGTGTCATGTGCTGAAATCAGATCTTTGTGAGACACAACAATCTCTTTCATCTTAGTCTGTACAGGTGCCAATTTCACTGATATCAGACCTCAAAGCTTGAATATTAGAGTTAGGTTCTGAGGTTAGTTCAGTCCTTAAACGTGGATAACATAGAATGTATAGAGCGTAAAGTAACAGAACCATCTAGAGTATCTTAAGACGTCTTCAGCCATTACAGCTGTGCTGTGCATCTGACAAGAAGAAGCAGATGATGTTGTAGTGGTCTCAGAAGGATCACTTGAATTCGAGGTACCAAATAGATGGACAAGCGGGGCCAATTTGGTACCTTTTAACCTTTTTTGGAGGCATGGTAAGCTGACTACAAAGAGACTGACCTCTCAGAGATAGGAAAATACAAACGATCTATAAATAAAAGGAGCAGTAGTACGCTGTCAGGAGGTTACATCAAGATGACTCAGTTCAAAATGCCATTCTTAGTCAGGATGACGGGGGTATCCGAGCCAAAGTTTCACGTAAACATGATGTAATGCAACTGAAATAACACAGTAATGAGCGAGAAATTCCACTAGAGGTCAGCGTGATCACAGACGTGAAGTACTCAGCACAGAGAGACACAAATGGCAAAATATATTCAGTGGATAAATCCACAAAGTAATATACTGTGAGGTTGTAATCAGAGTGTAATGAGCTGTACTCAGACGATACTTGATACTGGGCTCTGCATGTAGACTGAGAGGAAGTAGATGATAGTGGTACCATATAAATAGAAGGTAGTTTCACCTCCAGGCAAATGCTTCAATTTAGTGTAATGACCCGGTCCAGCCGCCAGGACACTTATTTAGCAGCTTATATCAATTTTACACCTTATTGAAGGCAGAAGGCAAAGCATGCGATGGCCGGGCACCAGGATCCAAAATGGCAGTCATCTCACTTCCCAATATCACCGCCGGGCTCCGGTGACTGTGGGCAGCCCGTTCTGTTCCCATCAGTAGCGGGAGGTGCGCACTCGTGTGATCGGGAGAGCAAGTGCTCCCGCCTGAGCCAAAAGTGTCTGCAAGTCAGGTGGCCGGAGCGTGCAGGAAAGACTGGGCGCACTTGGTCCCAGAATACAGCCGTGGCTTCAGCAGCGTCAGTAGGCTGCGGCAGTGAACGGTGAGCGGAGCGAGCAGCTTTAGGGCAGTAGGAGTGGGGGACTTAATAGATTGGGGTTTTTTATTCATTCAAAAGTTTTTATTGAGAATTTTTCATATACAGTACAGAAAAGGGAAACAAACTACAAACCCTCCCCAGCAACTGAGATACAATACAATAGTAACACTGCATTTGGTAGTCTCAAGAAAATCATACAGATGAATAAGATACACAAATAAATAACTGTGTGAAATATCCTTGTATCACGTGTGGTCCTTGTGTTCAGACACATACTGAAGTGCATGAGTAAAGTCAACGAATCATAATCATACCAACTGACATTTTAGTTAAGCAACACCATGCGACCAACAGCATTTTAGTCAGAGACACATCTACCGGTGCTTATACGGTGAGTTCAATCACCTCTCCCAGATGCAATAGTATTTTGTTTCAGCATGTCTACTCATATATACATACTTTTCGTGTTTGACAACCTCGTTAGTAAGAGAGATCCAGGCCGCGGTACAAGGGCCGCTAGTGGACATCCACAGTCTGGCTACACAGACCTTGGCCAGCATACAGGGTTGGCAATATACCGTTGAATGTTTTTATCAAGAGCATCGTCATCGAAAGCCGCTAGCAAACCTATAGCAGGTGTGCAAGCGTCTGAGGGTATCACGGTGGAAATCAGAACGCAAATAATCTCAACCCAAAATAAATGAACCACAGGGCAGGACCATAAAAGGTGCCAGAACGTGCCCTCCAACAAGTTCCATTTAGGGCACCTAGAATCCCCCCTACCCCCCAGCCGAAGCAGACGTATAGGTGTAATGTATACTCTGTGCAGTATGAATCATTGAATCTGCTGAAATCTCGCTGAAGTGGATGAGGTGCGAGGGCCAGTCAGGGCAGCGTCCCATGCATCCTGAGAATGGGGCCCCAGGTCCGCCTCCCATTGTGAACGAAGGCGTGGCATGTCAGTCACATGGTGTGAAGCGAGCAGGCTAGAGTATATCTGGGACGTAAGGTGGGAACCATCCAGGGATAGTAGCATTAGCCTAACAGGGGACTGTTGTAGCTGGATCGAGTTGTCAGGGAATTGGGCGGAGCAGGCATGCCGCAACTGTAGATAGCGATAAAAATAAGTATAGGGAATCGGATAATCCGATTGTAGTTGTGAGAATGATTTAAACACATTCCCAGAGTATAACTGCCCAATAGCATTAGTGATGAGCAGGTTCGGTTTCTCGGAAACCGGAGCCCCACGAACTTCACCTTTTTTACACGGGTCCGAGGCAGGTTCGAACCTTCCCGCCTTGCTCGGCTAACCCGAGCGCGCCCGAACGTCATCATCCCGCTGTCAGACTCTCGCGAGATTCGGGATCTATATAAGCAGCCGCGCGTCGCCGCCATTTTCACTCGTGCATTGGAGATGATAGGGAGAGGACGTGGCTGGTGTCCTCTCCGTTTATTGTAGAAGACAGTTGATTGGTTGTTTATTGCTTAATTGTGGGGAGGATTGGGGAGCAGCTGTTAGGAGTACAGTGCAGAGTTTTGCTGATAAGTGACCACCAGTTTTTATCCGTTCTCTGCCTGAAAAAAACGCTCCATACCATATCTGTGCTCAGTGTGCTGCATGATATATCTGTGCTGAGTGCTCACACTGCTTAATTGTGGGGACTGGGGAGCAGCTATAGCAGGAGTATAGTGCAGAGTTTTGCTGACAGTGACCACCAGTATACGTTGTCTGCCTGAAAAACACTCCATATCTGTGCTCACAGTGTGCTGCTTTATTGTGGGGACTGGGGACCACCAGTATAATTAATATTATATAGTAGGAGTACAGTGCAGAGTGCACTGCTGTACCTACCTCTGTGTCGTCACTTGTCATCGATTAAGTATACTATCCATCTACATTATATACCTGTGGTGCATTTTAGTTGTGCGCAGTATATATAGTAGTAGGCCATTGCTATATATACTGGCATATAATTCCACACATTAAAATATGGAGAACAAAAATGTGGATGTTAAAATAGGGAAAGATCAAGATCCACTTCCACCTCGTGCTGAAGCTGCTGCCACTAGTCATGGCCGAGACGATGAAATGCCATCAACGTCGTCTGCCAAGGCCGATTCCCAATGTCATAGTAGAGAGCATGTAAAATCAAAAAAACAAAAGTTCAGTAAAATGACCCAAAAATCAAAATTGAAAGCGTCTGAGGAGAAGCGTAAACTTGCCAATATGCCATTTACGACACGGAGTGGCAAGGAACGGCTGAGGCCCTGGCTTATGTTCATGGCTAGTGGTTCAGCTTCACATGAGGATGGAAGCACTCATCCTCTCACTAGAAAACTGCAATGCCACTCCTAGATGGGCCAGGTGTTTGTGTCGGCCACTTGTCGCTTAGCTTAGTCACACAGCGACCTTGGTGCGCCTCTTTTTTTCTTTGCTTATGTTAGTCACACAGCGACCTTGGTGCGCCTCTTTTTTTCTTTGCTTATGTTCATGGCTAGTGGTTCAGCTTCACATGAGGATGGAAGCACTCATTCTCTCATTAGAAAACTGCAATGCCACTCCTAGATGGGCCAGGTGTTTGTGTCGGCCACTTGTCGCTTAGCTTAGTCACACAGCGACCTTGGTGCGCCTCTTTTTTTCTTTGCATCATGTGCTGTTTGGGGACAATTTTTTTGAAGGGCCATCCTGCCTGACACTGCAGTGCCACTCCTAGATGGGCCAGATATTTGTGTCGGCCACTTGGGTCGCTTAGCTTAGTCACACAGCTACCTCATTGCGCCTCTTTATTTCTTTGCATCATGTGCTGTTTGGGGACTATTTTTTTGAAGGGCCATCCTGCCTGACACTGCAGTGCCACTCCTAGATGGGCCAGGTTGTTTGTGTCGGCCACTTGTGTCGCTTAGCTTAGCCACCCAGCGACCTCGGTGCAAATTTTAGGATTAAAAATAATATTGTGAGGTGTTCAGAATAGACTGGAAATGAGTGGAAATTATGGTTATTGAGGTTAATAATACTACGGGATCAAAATTACCCCCAAATTCTATGATTTAAGCCGTTTTTTAGGGTTTTTTGAAAAAAACACCCGAATCCAAAACACACCCGAATCCGACAAAAAAATTTCGGTGAGGTTTTGCCAAAACGCGTCCGAATCCAAAACACGGCCGCGAAACCGAACCCAAAACCAAAACCCGAAAAATTTCCGGTGCACATCACTAAATAGCATAGATACCCCATCTGCCCCTAAGACCCCTCAGTTCCTTAAACCCAATGGTACCATCTAATGGGGCATCTGGGTCCCAGCCCTCACTCAAAAGCAGAATCCCAGCTTGCTTCCAAATCATCACAGCCTGCTTAAATATATCGGTAAGCCAATTAACTTGTTCTTACCAGACAGCAAGCAGTGCAGTGGAGTGAGTCCAGGAACCAAAGCAGATACCACCAGAGAGGGAAGATCCAACCCGGCCTCGTCCCTAAGCCAGTCATAAATATGTGTCAGTTGTGTGGCCCAATAATAAAATCTAAAACATGGCACTGCCATACCCCCAGAGTCTCTGTCCCGAGTTAGGGTGTCTAGTTTGATTCGCACTCTCTTGTTAGACCATATTTATGAAGGAGAGGAAACTGTCCATGCGCTTAAATACCGCTTGAGGGATATAAATCGGGGAATGCTGTAATATATATAACAACTTAGGTTGTGCCGTCATTTTAATTAGATTAATTCTCCCGGTGACAGTCAGCGGGAGCCTGCCCCATACCGCTATCCGAGACTTCAAGTAATCCAATTGGGGTTGTACGTTAAGAGTTACATACCGAGATGGGTCGTTAGATATCCATATTCCCAAGTAGTTAAAGACTTCCACCCAATGGAGTGGGAGGGAACTGGAGTCTCCGGACACTGACCCCTGAGCGGCCCCAGTTTATCAGAAGACCTGAATACATACCAAAGTCATTAATTATAGTAAGGATTATAGGCATGGTGATGGGATAGTTGGAAACAAAGAGCAATATGTCATCTGCATACAAAGCTATCTTGTCCTCTCTTGGACCAATTTTAAAACCGGATATGGTCGCAGCGTCTAATGAGACACGCCAACGGCTCCACCACCAGTGCGAATAGAATAGGGGAAAGGGGGGGGATAGGGGGCAGCCCTGCCTAGTCCCCATCTGCAACGGGAACGAGGAGGAGATAAAGCCGTTAACCGATACCCTAGCTTTAGGGTTTGAGTACATCAATTTACCCATTTAATAAAACCAGGACCTATCCCAAATTTCTCCATGGTCCCCCAAAGGAACTTCCACTCCACCGAGTCAAACGCTTTAACAGCATCCAATGAAACTATAATCGAGGAGTGGTCGTCCCCACGGGCGACCTGCAGATGAGTAAACAATCTCCTGAGATTAATCAGAGTAGATTTCCCAGGCATGAACCCAGTCTGATCACCATGAATCAGCTGAGCAATAACTGAGTTAAGTCTAATCGCTAGTATTTTAGCTAGGATTTTGACATCGGTAGGCAGCAGGGATATGGGCCTATACGACTCCATTCTAGTGGGGTCCTTATCAGGCTTCAACAGAACAATAATCAGTGCCTCAGATATAGACTCTCCCTGAACATCCCTTCATAGAGAGCCAGCAATCTAGGCGCGCAAAATTCCCCGTGCTTCTTATAGAATTCTACAGGTATGCCGTCCAGCCCCGGCGCTTTACCGCCAGGGAAGAACTTTATGGCCCTCTCCAGCTCAGCCAGAGAAATCGGGGAATCAAGAAAATCGCGTGCATCAGGGGTCAGTGTCAGCAGAGATGGTCCTCATCCGTGCATGTCAACCTAGTGCTATATAAATGATTATAGTAGTCAAGAAATTGATTGGCTATGTCACGGGTTTGGTCATACACAGTGCCGTCACGGCCTACTAGACGAACCACAGTATTAGACGGTTGCTCAGTACGCGCCAATCTGGCCAGAAAAGCGCCGTAAGTTTTTCCAGGGACGGATCTATGGTGTTTTTATAGTCCCCCAGGCTAATGACTGGAGCATCAGGGAATATAGCAAGAAATTCTGCCGTTTTTTTAAGGACTTCCGGGGAATACGGGGGTGGTATATAAAGTGCTATCAGCACAAGAGATACGGAGTGAATCTGGCACTTCATAAAAACTGATCTACCCCAGGGGTCAATTTGCACCTGCTCTATCGTGAACGGAATATGTTTCCTGACCAAGATGGAGACCCCTCGAGAAGAGGAGGTATTGGTTGAGTGGTAAGTCCAACCCACCCACGGTTTTTTTAAAGACAGAACTCTAGCCCCAACTAGGTGGGTCTCCATCAGACAAATGATGTCCGCCCCAAATTGCTTGAGCTGTCTAAGGACCAGCATCCTTTTAACCTTGTCATTGAGGCCTTGTACATTCCAGGAGAGAAATTTAATTAAATTAGTTGTCATAGTACCATAGTGTGTCGTAGAACCGAGACTCCGCCAGCCCACACATCATCCAGCATGTAACACATTGCACTCCCAATATCACAGAAATACACATTTCCCACATACCACAATGCAGTTGAAGAAGAAAAAAAAACACATCTCAACAGTTGTAAAAACAGTCCTGGTACCTACTCCCCCAGTTACCACCCCAAACCTTTACTCCTAAATCCCACACCCTCCTCCCTGTATACCACCCCAAACATTGGCATACTTGGATCCCTACAACAAAAACTAGCCCCTCTCCCCCCTTCTACCGAAAAAAAAACGTATCAAAATTCTAAATACCCAATGGCAAACTGGCGGGCAAAAAATACAGTGGCGACTAGACATGTCTCAGCGCCCTCCATACATTTAAGGCATCCCCCCACAGGGAAAACTGCAAGAACATTCTATATAACATAACATTGTGGCATGAAGCATAAACTCTAAAAGGCCCCAAACCCCGAGATTCCCCTAAGTGGAACCTATTCAATGCCTAACTGACTAAGTCAGACCCCCCGACTACCCCTACCCAGCTACCAGCCAGCAAGGGAACACACTGTAGAGCCCACCCAGAGCCCATGAACTTAGTAGTTACACAAAGTGGAAATAGGTGGCCGACTTTCGATATATTCCCCCTAGCACCTCTACAAATAGCAAAAAATTAGGTCTAAATGTAAAAGAGAGCGTCCACAGCAGAAGGTTAGCCGCGCGTCCTTAATCCTCAGCCATAGCCCGTCTCGCTGGCCTGGCAGTGTCCAGCCACACAGAGGCCTCCCGAGGAGTGGAAAAGAATTTCGCCTCCATCCACCACAATTCTCAACTTAGAAGGGAATAGCATGGCATAAGATATGTTCAGCTCACGAAGACGTCTCTTAACGGGTAAATTGGGCCCTACTCTTTTGGACTTCCACCGCAAAATCAGGCAATACGGATACGCGGGAGCCATTCCACAACAGCGGGCTCTTAGTACAATTCAGTCGCAAAACATCTCTGTCGCAGTAATTAAGGAGCTTAGCTATCAAGGTACGAGGAGGCGCCCCAGGTGGAGGAGGATGGAAGGGGACTCTATGAGCTCTTTCCACTGTGAAAAAGGGCGAGAAGGATTCCATTCCGTAACTGTCAGTGAGCCATTTTTCCACAAATTTCTCAGGAGACTGTCCCTCCTCACGTTCCGGGAGACCTACGAATCGCACATTACATCTCCTCAAACGCCCCTCCATATCCAGCAGTTTGTGTTGTACACCCGTTAATTGGGCAATAATGGTAGTGACCTTGGCCCCCAGCGGCTTCACTGAGTCCTCAAGGGTGGACGTACGGGCCTCCACCTCACCCACACGTTCCCGGACCCTCTGAAGGTCATGATGTATAATAGACAGGTCAGATTGAACCTGACCAATTTTATACGCCAGCCTAGCCTCGCTAGCTGCCACAGCCTCCAGGACCTTCTGTAGAGCAGCATCAGGAGAAGCATCCAAGGCGGCCGAGCCACGCAGAGATTTAGGCGGAGGAGAGGAGTCACGGTCAGGGGTCACCTCTTTACAGGTAGGATTAGACGACCGGGAGTATTTCTTCAGCTTAGCAGCAGCTGATTGCTGCGGTTTCACCATTTTGCTGTAGTACAAGGAGAGGTGCTCAGGCAGAGGACAATAGTATAGAATAAAATAGCAGAGATACTGTGCAGGGTATAAATCAGACCAAGCATCGGTCATAGAAAAGCAAATGCCCACACTTCCAAGACACACAGACACTGTAGAGGTAAAATGGCGGCATTTCCCACCTCTGTATGTCTCACATTGCAATCACTGTAGAGCATGGGGATCACAAGCATCCAGGGGTCCCAGCAGATATAAACAGTAGAGCAGTTCACATATCAGCAGGGAGTTACTGGGGCTAGAGCAGGCAGTAATAGGGCTCAGGCAGATGTATTCTTCCCTCTCTCAGCAGGCGCTCATCTCCCCCCGCAGGGTGGGTGTATGTGTGGCAATGGCGTCAGGGCTGGGGCTCAGGAGAACAGGAACAGCAGGGCACAAGCGTATAGCAGACCTTACCCCGCTGATCCGCTGTCTCCACCGTCTTCTGCACCCGGCGCTGTCCTGTGCATGAGCCACAGCTTCAGCTCCAGCCTCTCCCATCTTTGATGGCGCGGCGTCTTCCCGCGCGCCAATCCCCGCAGTACTCTCTGGGTCCTCACTAGCATGGCAGCCGCAGTATACAGTCCGGAGCAGGATCAGCGGGGTCAGCGCAAGTTCCCCCACACCACAGATGCCGCACAGGGCACAGCAGGGACACCAGGATATGGAATCAGGATAGTTGGTATGGAGAGCGCTGATCAAAGGCTGCTTACTCCATGTCTGTAAAGCCACGCCCCCCTAATAGATTGGGTCTTAGTCCCAGCGGCGGCTGAGAGCTATCAGGTAGGGTAGATAAGAGGCCACTTAGTGAGGAGAGCTCCAGAAAACACATCTGGATGGACCTCTCCCCTCTTATTATTTTATATACTCACAGGGGTGACAGGTGTGGTACATCCCTGCAAAGGCAGATCCAATCTCTTTCTCATCAGACTCTGCTGTCTTCCCTGCACTCTCACTCAGATGTTCACTGCTGCCAGTAGCACACGTATGAGAAGCAGAAGTATGGCGGCAGCTGTATAGATCCTGATATATAATTCTCTGTATCATACTTACCATACACACATCATCCTTATTACTATTAAGACAATAGAGGTAAGACACTGATGATGGGGTGTAAGAGTGTATTATAACCTAGCAGATGATGATGATTGCCAGGTATTATATGGTGTATTGCATGTAAAGTACCTTGTTCCACACCTACTCTGCTGTAGCAATATACCTTATATAAGGACGAGTAACAAATGTACAGGCTTACCAGCATATTGGCACACACATAAAGGAATGGTACCTTACCAATGCTTCCAGGAGTAACGTTAGGAGACATTTCTCTGATCCATTAGCTCATATGACTGATGTTATTGTTCATCTAGAATCTCCAATTCATACGATATGTTTCCCATCCATTGTTTTACATTGGTGCTGACATAGGACTTGGCGAGTGACTACATCTCCATTTATACTTCATGGTTAGTTACCAGTACAAGAGAGAGATATATCTATGTTAAAAATGATGTTTTATGATACACACACATTTACATTAAGTGTCCCAGAGAGTCATCTTCTCCTATTGTTTACAAGATTAATATTGTTACAGAAAATGTCACATTTCCATAATGTATTTTATTTCCAGCAGATGGACACACAAGCAGGAATATCTCAGAAGGACATCTAATGTTATCCCCGGATTGTGACATAAAAGATAATGACAGTAGACAGGATTCTCCAGGAGATAACCCCATTACCCCAATTATACATCCAGCTCTATCAGCTGATCCCCCTGATCCTGGGAAATGTTCTCCTGATCACTCTGATATTGGTGCATCTGTTACAGCTCTGACAGTAGATACAGTGTTTCCCTGTTCTATAGATGCCAAATGTTTTACACAGAACACAAAGCCTATTAACCCACACACAGGTAAGGCAGGTGAAATACCACTGATATGTTCTGAGTGTGGGAAATGTTTTACACTGAAATCACATCTTGTTGTACATCAGCGAAGTCACACAGGTGAGAAACCATTTCCATGTTCTGAGTGTGGGAAATGTTTTACACTGAAATCACAACTTGTTGCACATCAGCGTAGTCACACAGGCGAGAAGTCATTTCCGTGTTCTGAGTGTGGGAAATGTTTTGCACACAACTCATATCTTGTTACACATCAAAGAAGTCACACAGGTGAAAGGCCATTTTCTTGCTCTGAGTGTGGGAAATGTTGTTTATTTGAATCACGTCTTGTTATACATCAGCGAAGTCACACAGGTGAGAAGCCATTTTCTTGCTCTGAGTGTGGGAAATGTTTTGCACACAAATCAGCTCTAGTTAGACACAACAGAAGTCACACAGGTGAGAAGCCATTTTCTTGTTCTGAGTGTGGGAAATGTTTTACACAAAAATCACATTTTGTTACACATCAGCATCGTCACACAGGTGAGAAGCCATTTTCTTGCTCTGAGTGTGGGAAATGTTTTACATCTAAATCACAACTTGTTACACATCAGCTATGTCACACAGATGAGAAGCCGTTTTCTTGCTCTGATTGTGGGAAATATTTTACACGGAAATCACAACTTATTACACATCAGAGAAGTCACACAGGTGAGAATCCATTTCCATGTTCTGAGTGTGGGAAATGTTTTACCCAGAAATCAAGTCTTGTTACACATCAGAGAAGTCACACAGGTGAGAAGCCATTTTCCTGTTCTGAGTGTGGGAAATGTTTTGCACGGAAATCAGTTCTTATTAAACATCAGCGAAGTCACACAGGTGAGAAGCCATTTCCATGTTCTGAGAAATCAGCTCTTATTGCACACAATAGACATCACTCAGGTGAGGAACCATTTTAATCTTCTGCAGTATACTCATCACAGCCATGCGTTCTTCAAGGTTTTTATCCTATCTTCTATGCTTTTTGCAATATACATGTTACCGCAGTGTGAAATAATCAGATGTCATGCCCTCATCTACTGCTATGCAGATGACCTGTCTTTTGCTCCGGGTACTGAGAACCCAGTACCATTCCTAAATGGTTGTCTAGCTGAGCTCCAGGTGTGGGTGATGCCAGTTGGCTGTGACTCAGTCCTGGTGAAACAGGTTCTTATGATAGATGCTCACCAACAAAGGGCAGGGCTACAACTCAGCTTTGCAAACCAACCAGACTTACGCTTGGGGGTTCAGAGTTACAAAATGCTGATCCTGTGCGGAATCTTGGTGTACTGGATGGTGGAGTGACACTTAGACATCAGGTATCTGCCACAATCAGATCCTTATGTGAGGAACATAGCCAGACTCCAGCACTTATTTCCCTCAGAAGATCTACCTACAGTAATACATGCACTTGTATCATCACGCATAGAGTACTGCAATGTCCTCTACCTGGGTCTCCCAGCAAAATAATTGCACCGTTTGTAGCTTGTACAGAATGCAGCAGCCAGGCTGTTACCTAACCAGCTCGTTCCTGCCACATAACACCCATTCTCTGCTCCCTTCACCGGCTGCCTGTAAGATGGGGACTCTATTACATAATCTTACTGACTCTCCCAGCCCTACATGACCAGGGACCATGGTACCAGAAGCAGCTTCTGCCTCCTTACTGCCCTGCTTGCTTCCATCTGCAGATGGACTATTACCAGCAGTGCCAAAAATCCCCAAGAAGTTCTGAGATGCCAGGGATGAGACAGGGTTGTGGTACTAGTGCTGTAGCGGGGGCTGCTGGAGGCACTGTCTTTGGGTAATATTGTCCCCAAGCAGTGCTAAGGTGTCAGAGGGGGAGACAGGGCAGTGACAGTATTGGGGGAGACAGGGAGGTGGCAGTAGTGGGAGAGGACAGGGCGGGTGGCAGTAGTAGGGGGAGACAGGGTGGGTGGCGGTAGTGAAGGAGACAGGGTGGGTGGCAGTATTGAGGGGAGAAAGGGCGGATGGCCGCAGTGCAGTACCAGGGGATGCTGGAGGCAGTAAAGAGGTGAATGGGTCCCGCACAGAGTCAGTTAATAATTAGACCTAATTATGATTATGTTTCCTTATTTCTAATGAATCCCTTGTGTGTGTTACTGTTATTTGCTGTGTCAGCCTTTATGTGTGTTCTGTATAATAATCCTAAAAGTAGTGCTGCTACCGATCTCATCATTTGTAGTAACTTGGAAAAGATGAGATATGAGGTGCACTCTGGAAGCTTATAGGGGTTAATCAGAAATGATCGCAGATGTGACATCACGCAGCCTCCCGGAAAATGGTCCCGGCCCGTCCGCGTTCACCCCTCAGGGATGCGGCCACAATGAGTGTCTGCGCGGCCGCTGCACATGTGCATTTTGTCACCACCAGTAAACTGCTCCGGGCCGCTATTGTGGCTGGGTCTGAATGACGCCCATAGGGTTTTGGCTCTCCTGATATGAATCTGTTTTACTTACCTGCAATACTATAATGTAACTTGAATTGTTTTTGTGCTTTAAAGGATATTTTATCCATGTTGTGCAGAGCAAAGTATTTTTTAAGTTTAAAATATAGAGAAAAATCTGTGTATTAAAGATATGAAATAAAGTTGTTTAAAAACAAAAGATTTCCGTTGAGTCTTTTTATGTGTCTGTGTATTATCTTATTTCCAGATAATTGTCGCTATGGTGACAGAAACAATTTCCTGTTAATGTGTCACTTGTATTGTTACTTTTGTGTCCAGCGGGCGGGCTCGGAAATGTTATCCTTTTCCTCGCAGCCCCAGTTGCTGGAGAAAATGAAGGAGGAGCTGTTGACAGGTCACGTTCCGCTTGAGTTGACCATTTTCTCACCAGCAGGTCTTTCCACCTCTACAGACTTGTGTCCGGAAAGAGAGATACAACGTAGGCTTTAAACCTAGGATCGAGCACAGTGGCCAAAATGTAGTGCTCTGATTTCAACAGATTGACCACCCTTGAATCCTGGCAAAGCGAATGAAGGGCTCCATCCACAAGTATTTCCAGGTAAGACGTTAAGTCTGAGGGACTATGCACAGGCCCAAATGATAATTGTTTTATGATCCTTCTATGTATGAACCAACCGATAGAGGGAATAATCCAAAAGTGTTAATACCAAAGATTAGCTAATCTGGTTGGAGGTGCACCATTAAGCAAAATGTAATGACTGGTTAGGGGGTGTAATACCAATCAATCGAGGAGATACGCCAGGATCAGATGAAAAAGCATATATGGTTTATTTTGCATCTAGGCCCAGATGGGTGTCAGCAGAGCACGCAGGCTCAGTGAGACAATTTGCGTTACAGTTTTTACAGCTTATATAGTATACAATACACATAACATCAGAAATGGCTTACGTGACCGGGAACACAGTTCGTCTTTATTACAGTCATCCAAATACAATACTTATTCATAATTATGGGCCAGGAATGACCCCGGGCAGTCACTTAGGGGCCACGAGTTAGTAATAAAGCACTATACACCACTCTCAGCCCCCTAATGACGCAAAGTGGCCCTTATCAGTAGATACATACACATAAAGCACAATTAACAAAAAGCAGGTGCAGAGAAAAACAACACTTATACATGGTTCAGAATATATGTTTTCTGCACCTAGGAATATATTGATACATCAAGCTTTTAACCCTATACGCATTCAGTCCCAGTATAAGGGGTCTAAATTTCTCTGACAATTCCTCCCTCTGACAAATTCCTGTCACACACAACTATCCACTTTTTCATAAATGGCCCTTTGGTCACCTATGTCACTTGCTCGCAGGATCTGAAATGTACTAACAGAAGGTATTTCAGGCTCCAACGGCAGAAAATTTTGACCAGGGGGCATCACCCCTTTGGACATTGGAACATACAAAGAGGGCTGAAAAGTAGAGGGAAGTGGACCCATTGCAGAGCTTGAAATACTCTGACACCCTTTACTAACGATCATTGGCACACCCTTCAGACACAGGTAAAAAGTAATAATACCAATCCTCCAATTACTACATACTGCAACAATCCGGCTATCAGAGCTGAGACGCCTCTACCTAAGAATCCAAACAGA
The DNA here is from genome assembly GCF_028390025.1 of Pseudophryne corroboree. Classification (NCBI taxonomy): domain Eukaryota; kingdom Metazoa; phylum Chordata; class Amphibia; order Anura; family Myobatrachidae; genus Pseudophryne; species Pseudophryne corroboree. Next base: position 388,519 of record NW_026967576.1, on the reverse strand, counting down.
TCCCATCTTTCTCCTCCTATCTTCCTTATTCCTTCCTGCATCTTTTCCACTTCTCTGTGTCCTTCCACTATATCTGAATTGTCTGCAATGTAAGTGCAACACTCCTGTCCTATGAAGGCACATGTTTCTCCCTCTGAAGCCAGCACTTGGTCTAAAGCAAACCTATTTTGCAGCGCCACTTTACACACTTGAGCCAACTCTTCATTAATTTCTCGTATGGCATGACTAGTTTCATTTATTATTCTATCCATATAGTGAGTGTACGCTTCTAGTCTTTCTGACAGAATTCCTACCCCTACCTGAGGAAAAAGTGAGTAAAAGAATTGCTCCCATCTATTCTTGTACACTATGCCTCTCCTCGCCCTGTAAAATACTTCTCTATCATCAATATTACGTGGAGCCCCATGTCATTTTCTTGTGATCCTTAACATAGGGGCTATTTAAGAAAGGACACATTTATATGAACATTTACTGCCAACCCTGAGTAAGCATTTTTTTTACATAACCAGTAAAAACCTCTAGGGAGTACAACACCTCCTACCTTTTACATTTGTAAGTAAGGCTGAAAGAAATGAGTGAGTGATGTTACCTGATGTACTATAGGGGTTCTGGCCATGAATGTCTACTCTTTCTTCTCAAGTTCTAAACATGGAGTTATTGACATTGCCATAAATATCCCTAAATGTATGTCTTCCCCCATCCTTCCCATTCAGTACCAGGACTCCTTTGGGACATTCAGTGTCCCCCATCTTCTGTCTGTTAACTATACGTATGGCCCTTGTCCCACCATCATCTAGTGTTCCTTGAGCTAAATCATTATGAACCACACAAATGGCAGGCTGCCCAACTCTGGCTACTCTTGCTAAAGGGGGGAGTTTATTCTCCTCAGAGGACTAATTCTGGTACTATAAGTGGTTCCGGAAAAATTATCTTCCCAGTATCCCCAATCAAATCTCATGGCTTCTTCCCAAGTTACCGGAATGGCTATTAAGGGTATCCCTGATTCAGCAGTCATTGGCAAATGTGTACACACCCCACAGTCAGTCTCATTGTTAACTCTTGCAATGGCCTTATGAATGGCAGGTATAGCATTCTTTCCTTTTTATCTCATGTCCATAGTCAGTGATGTGAGTCTCCAGCATGACAGGAGTTAAGACAGAGATCAGGATCCAAAGTATCTTCATTTTCTTCATGGGTAGAGAAGCTCTGCTTCTTTCCGGCTTAGGTGGCAACTCACCATGGGGCTTTATTGTATCCTTTCTGGCAGTCACGGTCCTGTGAGCAACACAGGTAAGGTGGTCTGCAGGATGTCCTCGGGTTCACTCTGGGGCGGGTCTGATCGGACCTCTTTTGCAGTGTGATGCTTGTACTCAGGTGGATCTTTTGCCGACTCTTGCCGCTGTCGGAGTCGTTAACAGCACCTGGAATGGTCCCTCCCACCGCTCGGACAAGGAACTGCAACGTAAAAAGTTTCATCACAAAGTCACCAGGCATTAGGTCATGGCAGGCCGCAGGACTGCTTGGTTGTTGAGAAATGACAGCATTGTGAGTTTTCTTGCTCTATCTACTCATATTAATCAAATATTTAACAGTCACATCTTGGGCGGTAGAGAGGTCTGGCGCTGGGACCATCATAAGATTAGGCAACTTTCCAAATAGAATTTCATACGGGGAAATACGTAATGGCCCCGTGGGCGTGGTTCGGATAGAATGCAAAACAAGAGGCAAAGCCTCAGGCCACAAGAGTCCAGTTTGTTTGGTACATTTTTGCAATTAATTTTTCACAGTTTGATTTAATCGTTCAATATTTTGCACTTGACTGGGGGTGGTAGGGCACATGTAATTGCTGCTTTATGCCCATCATTTCACACATTTCTCTGCATACCCTTCTGGTAAAATGCGTACCTTGGTCAGAAGAGATAACCTGGGGAAGTCCATACCTGCAGACTAAGTCCTGTACTATCTTCTTGGCTGTTATACTAGCTGTTGCTATGGCTACAAGCAATGCTCCACCCACCTGCTAAACAGTTAAAGTCACAACATACTGCAATTGTCTTACCTTTGGGAACTGAATGTAATCAATTTGTACCCAATGAAATGGTCCCTCTGTGGCGGGAAGGTGTGATGGTATTGTAGGCACTTTTCTACCTGGATTGTTTTGGAGACAAATTAGACAGCCTTGACAAAATTTAGAAGCCAATGCAGAGAATCCGGGGGCGTACCAGTAGGTCCTGACTAAATTAGTCATTGCAGTTTTAGATGCATGGGTCAGGCCATGCGTGACCTGAGCTAATGCAGGTAAAAGTGATCTGGGGGCCACTGGCTTGCCTTCTCTATTGCGCCACAAACCATCAGCATCTGGCTGGCATCCTTCCCGCTCTCAGGTGGACTGGAGGTTAATTGCATAGAAATCAATGCTTGTGTATCAGGTATACATATTTCAGACATTACATACACTTGTTCTTTTAACATAGCCGTGGACTTTACTATTCGATCAACTCTGGCATTTCCTTTTGACACCTCATCTCTGCCAGAAGTGTGGGCCTGGCACTTTATGACAGCAATTTGTTCAGGTTCCATTACTGCTTCTAAAAGCTCTCGCACCTTGTCCGCATGCGCTATAGGTACCCCATTAGATGTTAGGAAGTTTCTCATTTTCTACAGACAAAGCTTGCAGCACACCAAACGCATAGTGCGAGTCAGTGTAAAGTTTACAACAGTGTCAGTTTACAATATTTCCCTTTGCTAATTTGCAAGCTCTGGTCAATGCTACAAGCTCGGCACTTTGAGTTGAGTTAGGGGCTGGCAGGGGTCTGGCTTCCAGCGTTTCAGTCTGTGTACACACAGCATATGCAGACCCCAGGCTGACATCTTCTCGTCGTAATCAGCTTTCATCTACGAACAGTGTTAAATCTGCATGCAGGATGGATTCATCAGTGAGGCCAGGGCTGTGTGTCTTGTGTGTCCCCACCTTCCCCTCCTCCCTCTGAGTCTGGAAAGACTCATCCCTTACAAGCAGAAGGGTGGCGAGATTCAATGTATTGCAGCGCTGGATAATGAGATTACTGGGTGCTAGCAAAGTCAGTTCCCCCTTAGTGAGCCGTGAAGTGGTTAAATGTTGTGTCTGCTTGCAAGTAAGTAAAGTAGCTACCGCATGAGGCATATACAGATACAATGGTTGATTCAGGACAATATCTGCAGATTTGTGAACTAAGATTGCGGCAGCAGCCACTGCTCGCAAACACACCGGCAAGGCTCTGCCAACTGGGTCCAAAACGCCACTGTAGTATGCCACAGGGCGTTGTTTATCGCCATGCCGTGGAGTTAACACACCTGCAGAATGTCTCATCGCTTTATGACCAAACAAGGACAAAGCTTGTTCTAATGTGGAATGCCTAGCGCTGATGATGGTGTCAATGCCTCTTTTGTCCACAATTGCTCAGGGATTTCTGAAAGCCAGCCTGGCAGCGCCTGTGAGACAGGCATAAGCCTGTAGTCATCATACTGCCACAGGGCATCTCGTACAGCATCAGTGTGTTGCTCTGGAACATGCAGAGAGAATCCAGCAGGCGAGCAGCTGATATAACATCGAAGTTTTGAGAGGAGATCGCGACTAAGCAAACTGACAGGGGCACTGGTGGACAACAACAAAAAGCGTGTTTGTAAGAGGACATAGGAGTCAATTTACTAAGGTGGGAGATTTTTAGAACTGGTGATGTTGCCCATGGCAACCAATCAGATTATATCTATTACCTGCTAGAAGCAGCTAGATAAATGGTAAGTAGATTCTGATTGGTTGCCATGGGCAACATCACCAGTTCTAAAAATCTCCCACCTTAGTAAATTTACCCCATAGCGTGACAGTCAAGGGCTCTGAAAGCGTCATTTCAACGGGACTGTTTGAGATTCCTACTGCAGTAACAGTTTTGTCAGAGGTAGGAAAATCCTGATTACCTGCCATTAAAAAAACAGAGGCTCCGGTGTCTATTAAACAAGAAATTGGCTTATTATTTATTATTACATTTACCATGGGATGATTATCTGTAGCCAATACAGGATACACCGGAGCCTTGACTTTCTGTCAATCTCTATTCCCGGGACGGTGTCTAAAGTCCCTATGATTGTAGTTGTCAGATGATTTAAGTCTCCCCTGCACGGAGGGATTTTTACAATCATATGACAAGTGTCCCTTTTCCCGACAGTTGTAACACAATATATCTCTCCGGGGAGCGGGCCCCCTCCCACTGGACAGTGCATTGTGTACTGGCTGAGCACTTTGCTCAGCTGCTTTAATCTGCATATTCATTAATTGCTGTTGTCTGTTTATCCTTTTTCACTAAACTATTTTCGAAATCAATTATGGCAGGGAATGTTTTGTTAAATGCTGTTTCTAGTTCTAACCATTTGGCAACTAGCTGATCACTATTAAGCTTATCAGCAGTAGAATCCTATTTTAAATTGCTGCATCAGGGACGTATAATCATTGGGTTTAAATACAGCAAGTAGTAATTGTTAAACATCTCTATGTGTGGGCTGGTGAATATTTTTAGTTAGAAATAAATGATCCCACCCTGTCCTGGGATCTTTCCTAGGGTCGGGCATCTTTTCTGCTAGGGATCTAAGGTCTGCTACCGCCCAGGGAACATGCTTGGAGTATGTAACAGCCGGCCCCACACCCCCAGCTGGAGGGGCTGTGATAAGCCTGACCGGGTATAAGGTCGGATGCAACACACCAGGATCTGCAGGGGTTAAGGTCTGCGGTATCATGCGTTGACCTCTACCTCTGCCTAAAAGTATTACAACGTAGTCCAGTGTCCCTGAACATGAACTGAAGTTTCCTGTAGTGTAGTGTTATCAGGGGTGGTCTTCTGTATGCCGGCGGCCAGGCTCCTGACGTCCAGCATCCTGGCGCCGGAATCCCGACCGCCGGCATACCGACATTTATTCTCCCTTGTGGGGGTCCACGACCCTCCTGGAGGGAGAATAAATAGCATGGCGCAGCGTGGTGAGCGCAGCGCGCCTGCAAGGGGCTCATTTGCGCTCGCCCAGCTGTCGGTATGCCAGCGGTCGGTATTCCGGTGCCGCTATGCTGGTCGCCGGGAGCCCGGACGCCGGCATACACTACTACACCCGTTATCATAGAGGGAAGAAATGGCAGCAGCAACTTAAGGGGTTTCTATGGACCGTTCACCCTCTACTCTTCTTATAGAGGAAGGAGCAGAGGCAATGATCAGGGAAGTGTCTATTGCCAGTGTCCCTTAACTCTGTGGGTTCTCGATAATCTGATGCAAATGGGGGTATAATGCCTCCTCCCTTTCTCTAATTTCCTTAACTGTGTGTTATTAAGACCGTATTTTTGCCGCATAAGGCGGAGAGTTTTGTATTGGAGGTGACAATAAAAGTGCATCAGCTACCCACAAACAATAAAATTTACATTCATTGCAACTTATCAACTTATTTCCTAAATTATTCAAAACATTTGCATCAAAGGTACCTGTAAAAGGAAAGGTTAGATAATTCTGTGTTCTCTTATTCCATTCTTTCAAAGATTTCACCGCAATATCACCATACTCGCAACTCCTAACACTAGCCGGTGCACTCAGAGGGAATCACTCTTTGTGGACTGATTTTGCTTCGTTTGCCTTACCACTAGTGTACACAATTTTATCTCAAAAACCGGCTCTCACAAGCAAATGGAGTCTCCTGCCACAGCAGGGAGATGAATCAATTATTTTCAATACAGTAAAGTATACCCACAAGTGTCACGTCTGACGAGAGTGCTAAACCTCTCTCTCCTCAGGCTGTTATAAGTTTCTCAACAAAAATGATCACATAGCTCTATTTCCTACCAAGTACTCACAATGCCTGCTATGAGAGAGGGTCCCACAATTTTCCTTATACCTTCATCATACCTTGGATAAGAAAAAGTCACACAAATATATCTCTTTTCCCCCTGCGTTATAAAGGCAGATATAAGAAGCTTTACCTTTTCTCTGTCCCTGGCACGGGTACAGAGTTCAGTTTACACACATGTACTCAGCGTCATTCATCTCTTACATACACACATCGCAACACAAAATACTTGTAGCAGCTATTGCATCGGTTTAACCCTATACATTTCCAACCTTCAATGCTTATTAACACAACTGTAAGTTATACAATGTATACCTTTTATATTATTGATGGAAAAAATAAGGTTAGAACCTGAAAATAAGGTAAAAGCAATATATAAAGCAATATATGCACAAGTTTGAGTATTGCAGTAAATAGAAATAGTAATGCTTTCTGGAAAGAATGGTGTTAGATAGATGTTAGTCCTAGAAAAATAAGTATTATTCATACATTTCATACATATCTATAGACACAGAAAAATATGCTTTTTCGTCTATTCCTTACTTCAGGAACGATGTTCTTTTTGGAGCAAGCACTGCACACACGGGACAGACGTGCTGTATCGCTATGCCGCAGAAAAAGGGAAGGTGTGATGAAAGTTTCTCACCTTACAGCGCTGTTTAGTTTCTGCGGCAGAAGACCCAGCAGTCGTGTCGTCCCGTATGCGAAGCTAATCGTCCAACCGGGCGGAAACACCAAATGTGGTAGCAATCAATCGAGGAGATACGCCAGGATCAGATGAAAAAGCATATGTGGTTTATTTTGCATCTAGGCCCAGATGGGTGTCAGCAGAGCACGCAGGCTCAGAGAGACAATTTGGGTTACAGCGATCACAGTTTATATAGCATAGAATACACATTACATCAGAAATGGCTTACGTGACAGGGAACATAGTTCGTCTATATTACTGTCATCCGAATACAATACTTATTCCTAATTATGAGCCAGGAAATGCCCCAGGCAGTCACTTAGGGGCCTCGAGTTAGTAATAAAGCACTATACACCACTCTCAGCCCCCTAATGACGGAAAGTGGCCCTTATCAATAGGTCACACACATAAAGCACAATTAGCAAAAAGCAGGTGCAGACAAAAGAACACTTTTTTATACATGGTTCAGAATATATGTTTTCTGCACCTAGGAATATATTGATACATCAAGCTTTTAACACTATAAGCATTCAGTCCCAGTATAAGGGGTCCAAATTTCTCTGACAGTTGTTTTTGTAACCCCCCTTTCAGTAATTATAAGTTGGTGTGTTGGAACCAGGCATTTTAAATACAATCTGGTGTCGTGTCTCCTTTCCCTGCTAAGGTTATAAAGTGTATTTCAATCACACGTGTAGCTGCTAAGTGCTCACGGCGTGTCTTTGGGTGTGTACGCGCTGCGTGTACTTTGTATAGCCAGCGCGGCGTTAGTACGGGGCCTTGTACGCAATTAGTGTAAAAAGTACGTAGGCTAAGGATTAATTACAGTGGCCGCAGCAGCTCCATTTAAAGTGTATTGAATGTCTTTTTAAAGTGTTGCTTTTAGTCCTGTATGTAAATCGGCATTTACAGAAATGTATCTGCCCAGTGGGGGAGTCAGGAGCCATCAGCCCCTATTATACTCCTGCTCTCTCCCTCACATCATGTCACTGTGTGTTACCAGCCCAGAGATCTGACCAGTCTCCTCCCCACACTCTCTGGTGTATCTTATACATCAGGAACCATCAGCCCCTATTATACTCCTGCTCTCCCCTCACATCATGTCACTGTGTGTTACCAGCCCAGAGATCTGAAAAGTCTCCTCCCCACATTCTCTGGTGTATCTCATACATCAGGAGCCATCAGCCCCTATTATACTTCTGCTCTCCCCCTCACATCATGTCACTGTGTGTTATCAGCCCAGAGATCTGACCAGTCTCCTACCCACAATCCTTGGTGTATCTCATACTTCAGGAGCCATCAGCCCCTATTATACTCCTGCTTACCCCCTCACATCGTGTCACTGTGTGTTACCTGCCCAGAGATCTGACCAGTCTCCTCCCCACACTCTCTGGTGTTTCTCATACATCAGGAGCCATCAGCCCCTATTATACTCCTGCTCCCCCCCTCACATCATGTCACTGTGTGTTACCAGCCCATAGATCTGACCAGTCTCCTCCACACACTCTCTGGTGTATCTCATACATCAGGAGCCATCAGCCCCTATTATACTTCTGCTCTCCCCCTCACATCATGTCACTGTGTGTTACCAGCCCTGAGATCTGACCAGTCTCCTCCCCACACTCTCTGGTGTATCTCATACATCAGGAGCCATCAGCCCCTATTATAATCCTGCTCTCCTACTCACATCATGTCACTGTGCGTTACCAGCCCAGAGATCTGACCAGTCTCCTCCCCACACTCTCTGGTGTATCTCATACATCAGGAGCCATCAGCCCCTATTATACTCCTGCTCTCCCCCTCACATCATGTCACTGTGTGTTACTGTCACAATCCTGACTGTAGGTTTTATATTTGGTGACTTACCCCTGCCATCTGTCCTGGATCCTGTGTCTTTTCACTCACGGAGTTAAACAGCTTGTCAGCACTGAGTTTTCCTGAGTTCTCTGCCTGAGAGGTAATAGTTAATTAGCTCCACCTCTGGAGATCTCCTGTGTGAGGCTGAATTCAGTAATCTAAACTTTAGGTCTAAAAGCCAGCATCCTGTGTTTTGCAGAAGTCCAGGCTTCAGTGTTCTCTCGGCCTGCTAGGCCTCATTCTACATCACAGCCTTGGCTAGAGTAGTCACATGACAGTGACTGTTCACCTGACCCAGAGTTGTTCAATCCTCTGCCAGCCTGAGACTCTTTGCATCAACTAATCCTGCTCACCAATCACCAAGGACCAGGAAGTATAAATCAGGAGTCTGAGTTAGAATCTGGGCCAGTTCCTCGTGTCACATACAGCCTTGTGTGAGTCTTTATGCTAAGCTCCCTTAAGGTAACCTTTGTACCTAAGTTCCTGTGGAAACTCTGTTCCCTTGTTACCGTTTGGTTTACTTGTGTGTTGCCATTTGATTTCACCATTTCCCTGAGTCTCAATGTAAAGGCACAGCTGCAATGTTTCGTCTTAAAGGCACAGTACTGAATTCCGTGTTCTCCACTGAAAACCACAGCTGTCGTGTTTCAGTTTTACTACTGTTGTAGTTGGGATCTCCAGAGCTCAGTACCTCCGTGCCTCAGTACCTCCATGCTTCCGTCATCTCCGTGCTTCCAGCACCTCCATGCCTCAGTACCTCCGTGCCTCAGTACCTCCATGCTTCCAGCACCTCCGTGCCTCAGTACCTCCATGCCTCAGTGCCTCAGCACCGCCGTGCTTCCAGCACCTCCGTGCCTCAGTACCTCTGTGCCTCAGTACCTCCATGCCTCAGTACCTCCGTGCTTCCAGCACCTCCGTGCCTCAGTACCTCCGTGCCACAGCACCTCCGTGCCTCAGTACCTCCGTACCTCAGCATCTCCGTGCTTCCAGCACCTCCGTGCCTCAGCACCCCAGTGCCTCTACGCACCTCAGTGCCTCTACGCACCTCAGTGTCTCCAAGTACCTCAGTGTCTCCAAGCACCTCAGTGTCTCCAAGCACCTCAGTGTCTCCAAGCACCTCAGTGTCTCCAAGCATCTCAGTGTCCCCAAGCACCTCAGTGTCTCCAAGCACCCCGTGCCCTTTAGCACAGTTGAACCTGGTATTCTTCACTGATTCATCAGCGCCTTTCCAGTTCTGTCTTTCAGGAGACCTTCAGCGCCCCCACGTGCTTCCTGTCTGCCGACCTAATCCTGTATGAGGAGAGCCTAGATTCGGCCATCTCTGCCGCGGTTCCTCTTCCCAGTCATCGGAGGAATCCTCGAGTCCACAACATTTCCAAACCAGGTCAGTGGTAGTATTCACTTAATCCTCCAGTCGCCCGCACAGATTTCACTACACCGGGTTCACAAAACCTCAGTCATGACAGTAGGAACTGGCCACATGGACCCGGCCGAAAGTGTTTGTCTGACGCATGACCTTCTAAGCAATATTGCAGGACGCTTGGAAGGTCTGGAGTCGACTCAGCATCAATTGGCACAGTGTCTGCAGCGGAATTTGTCCTCCAGAGATTCTCTGACCTTCTGCTCTAAGACTCCTGACCAACTGCAGATTTTCTACCAGATGTTACTACAGTTACAAGAACTTTTGCCTAGTATTCTCTCTGTGATGCCTGATCTCCTCAGGAATACTACCAACGTTGTTGATCCTGTTTTGTCCCATCCAGTTAATAGAGTCTCTTCCTCTGCGCAAGGGAAAGTTTTTCATCAGAGCTATCCACGGCCCAAGCTCTCTGAAGCTGAACGTCAGCGGCGTAAGGAGCTACATCTCTGTCTTTACTGTGGAAATTCTGGTCATTTTGTTAAAGACTGCATTCTTCGCAAGCCAGGTAATAGTATCAAATCTCAGTATCATAGTGCTCTTGTCTACAAGTCATCTACAGTATCCGATCCTTCTGCTGCTGACGGGGGTATCAAGAAGGCTACTCTTCTGAGAGAGACTCAAATTTATGACTGGGGTCCGGTGGTTAAAAGACCTTATACCAAGTTGGGTGTCCAGAGAAGAATGTTCAAGCCATTTACAGTCACAGAGGAGTCCGTGTCCACAGCTCCAGGAGGGGCTTCTTCAGAGCGTCCAGCCCCAGGAGGGGCGTCTTCAGAGCGTCCAGCCCCAGGAGGGGCGTCTTCAGAGCGTCCAGCCCCAGTGAGGGGTTCAGAGAGTCCAGCCCCAGAGAGTCTTCAGAGTGCTGCCCAGCCAGAGAGTCTTCAGAGTGCTGCCCAGCCAGAGAGTCTTCAGAGTGCTGCCCAGCCAGAGAGTCTTCAGAGTGCTGCCCAGCCAGAGATTCTACAGAGTGCTGCCCAGCCAGAGATTCTACAGAATGCTGCCCAGCCCCGTGAAGAGGGGGCTCTTGCCTCAGCCCAGCCCCGTGAAGTGGGGGCTCTTGCCTCAGCCCAGCACCGTGAAGTGGGGGCTCTTGCCTCAGCCCAGCCCCGTGAAGTGGGGGCTCTTGCCTCAGCCCAGCCCCGTGAAGAGGGGGCTCTTGCCTCAGCCCAGCCCCGTGAAGAGGGGGCTCCTGCCTTAGTTCAGCCCCGTGAAGAAAGGGCTCAGTCCATCCCGGTTCCAGCCGGTCCAGCAATACTCCAGGCCCAGCCTGGTCAGTCCGTCCCGGTTCCAGCCGGTCTAGCAATACTCCAGGCCCAGCCTGGTCAGTCCGTGTTGGTTCCAGCCGGTCCAGCAATACTCCAGGCCCTGCCTGGTCAGTCCGTCCCGGTTCCAGCCGGTCCAGCAATACTCCAGGTCCTGCCTGGTCAGTCCGTCCCGGTTCCAGCCGGTCCAGCAATACTCCAGGCTCCGCCTGGTCAGTCCGTCCCGGTTTCAGCCGGTCCAGCAATACTCCAGGACCAGCCTGGTCAGTCTCCTTTGGCTCCAGCCAATTCAAGTATCCTCGGATCCAATCCAGTCCTACTCGTCCAGCCAAAGCTTTCTTCAGTTTCAGCCTCTAAGCTTTCGTCTGATGGTTTTCCACCTATTTACTTTGATGGAGATTTATTGCAATATGTCGCTCTGGTTGAACAATTTCTCTCTCGGATGGAGTCTGATCCTTCAGGTGCAGTAACTCCTTCCAACGTTACTCAATATTTGTTCCTGGCATTCAAAGGAAGAGCTTTGGAGTGGGCCAACATGCTTTTTGAGAGTAATGATCCTGTGTTCCATGACTTACAGACTTTTAGTAACGCTGTAGTTAAAGAATTTAGTCCTAAACCTTTGGATTCTGCATCAACGAAGGTCCTAAATTCTTCTGTATGAATTTCTCAAGTTCCTCTAAGATTCAAGATGGGTGTCCGGAGTCCACCCTTGAAGAGGGGGATACTGTCACAATCCTGACTGTAGGTTTTATATTTGGTGACTTACCCCTGCCATCTGTCCTGGATCCTGTGTCTTTTCACTCACGGAGTTAAACAGCTTGTCAGCACTGAGTTTTCCTGAGTTCTCTGCCTGAGAGGTAATAGTTAATTAGATCCACCTGTGGTGATCTCCTGTGTGAGGCTGAATTCAGTAATCTAAACTTTAGGTCTAAAAGCCAGCATCCTGTGTTTTGCAGAAGTCCAGGCTTCAGTGTTCTCTCGGCCTGCTAGGCCTCATTCTACATCACAGCCTTGGCTAGAGTAGTCACATGACAGTGACTGTTCACCTGACCCAGAGTTGTTCAATCCTCTGCCAGCCTGAGACTCTTTGCATCACCTAATCCTGCTCACCAATCACCAAGGACCAGGAAGTATAAATCAGGAGTCTGAGTTAGAATCTGGGCCTGTTCCTCGTGTCACATACAGCCTTGTGTGAGTCTTTATGCTAAGCTCCCTTAAGGTAACCTTTGTACCTAAGTTCCTGTGGAAACTCTGTTCCCTTGTTACCGTTTGGTTTACTTGTGTGTTGCCATTTGACTTCACCATTTCCCTGAGTCTCAATGTAAAGGCACAGCTGCAATGTTTTGTCTTGAAGGCACAGTACTGAATTCCGTGTTCTCCACTGAAAACCACAGCTGTCGTGTTTCAGTTTTACTACTGTTGTAGTTGGGATCTCCAGAGCTCAGTACCTCCGTGCCTCAGTACCTCCATGCTTCCGTCATCTCCGTGCTTCCAGCACCTCCGTGCCTCAGTACCTCCGTGCCTCAGTACCTCCGTGCTTCCAGCACCTCCGTGCTTCCAGCACCTCCGTGCCTCAGTACCTCCGTGCTTCCAGCACCTCCGTGCTTCCAGCACCTCCGTGCCTCAGTACCTCCGTGCCTCAGCACCTTCGTGCTTCCAGCACCTCCGTGCCTCAGTACCTCCGTGCCTCAGTACCTCCGTGCCTCAGTACCTCCGTGCTTCCAGCACCTCCGTGCCTCAGTACCTCCATGCCACAGCACCTCCGTGCCTCAGTACCTCCATGCCTCAGCATCTCCGTGCTTCCAGCACCTCCGTACCTCAGCACCCGTGCCTCTACACACCCCAGTGCCTCTACGCACCCCAGTGCCTCTACGCACCTCAGTGTCTCCAAGTACCTCAGTGTCTCCAAGTACCTCAGTGTCTCCAAGCACCTCAGTGTCTCCAAGCACCTCAGTGTCTCCAAGCATCTCAGTGTCCCCAAGCACCTCAGTGTCTCCAAGCACCCCGTGCCCTTTAGCACAGTTGAACCTGGTATTCTTCACTGATTCATCAGCGCCTTTCCAGTTCTGTCTTTCAGGAGACCTTCAGCGCCCCCACGTGCTTCCTGTATGCCGACCTAATCCTGTATGAGGAGAGCCTAGATTCGGCTATCTCTGCCGCTGTTCCTCTTCCCAGTCATCGGAGGAATTCTCAAGTCCACAACATTTCCAAACCAGGTCAGTGGTAGTATTCACTTAATCCTCCAGTCGCCCGCACAGATTTCACTACACCGGGTTCACAAAACCTCAGTCATGACAGTTCCCAGCCTAGAGATCTGACCAGTCTCCTCCCCACACTCTATGGTGTATCTCATACATCAGGAGCCATCAGCCCCTATTATACTCCTGCTCTCCCCTCACATCATGTCACTGTGTGTTACCAGCCCAGAGATCTGACCAGTCTCCTCCCCACACTCTATGGTGTATCTCATACATCAGGAGCCATCAGCCCCTATTATACTCCTGCTCTCTCCCTCACATCATGTCACTGTGTGCCACCAGCCCAGAGATCTGGCCAGCTTCCTCCCCACATTCTTTCAGTGTATGTTATACTCCATTCCAACCTTCATAGTATTTTTCATTAAACATAAAAGCAATGCCAGAACTATAGTACTGGTTAATGTCAGTTACAGAATTATACAATGTACTATGTAACATCCTGGGTCTTCTCTACTCATTTATAGTAATTTTCCATTTTTGAACATAACCTATACAATATTTAATTTGTTTCATGAAAATTCATATTTGCATAATGTATTTTATTTCCAGCAGATGGACACACAAGCAGGAATATTTCAGAAAGACACCTAATGGTAACCCCCGGATTGTGAAATAAAAGATGACAGTAGACAGGATTCTCCAGGAGATAACCCCATTACCCCAATTTTACATCCAGCTTTACCAGTTGATACCTCTGATCCTGGGAAATGTTTTCTGGATCATTCTGATATTGGTGCATCTGTTACAGCTCTGAGAGTAGATACAGAGTTTCCCTGTTCTGTAGATGCCAAATGTTTTACACAGTACGCAAAGCTTATTACCCATCAGAGAGGTAAGGCAGGTGAGAGGCCATTTCCATGTTCTGAGTGTGGGAAATGTTTTATACGGAAATCAGATCAATTTACACATCAGAGAAGTCACACAGGTGAGACTCCATTTCCATGTTCTGAGTGTGGGAAATGTTTTACATACAAATCACTTTTTGTAATACATAAGAGAATACATACAGGTGAGAAACCATATTCCTGTTCTGAGTGTGGGAAATGTTTTACATACAAAACAACTGTTGATGAACACAAAAGAAATCACATAGGTACATCTCAATTTCCATGTTCTGAGTGTGGGAAATATTTTGCATGGAAATCAGATCTTATTACACATCAGCGAAGTCACACGGGTGAGAAGCCATTTCCATGTTCTGAGTGTGGGAAATGTTTTGCACTCAAATCAGATCTTATTAAACATGAGAGGTCACACGGGTGAGAATCCATTTCCATTCTCGAAAGTATGAGAAAAAAATCAGCTCTGTTGCACACAATAGATATCACACAGGTGAGGAACCTTTTTAATCTCATCACCATTGCCATGCAATGTTCCTAAAAGTCCTGTCCTATCTCCTATGCTTTTTGCAATATACCTGCTGCCACTAGGTGAAACAATCAGACGTCATGCCCTTGTCTACCACTGCTGTGTAGATGATCTGTCTGTTACTCCGGGCATTGAGAACCAAATACCAATCTTAAATGGCTGTCTAGCTGAGCTCCAGGTGTGGGTGATACCAGTTGTCTGTGACTCAGTCCTGGTGAAACAGAGGTCATTATGGTAGAAGCTCACCAAAAAAGGGCAGGTCTACAGCGTTGCCAATCAACTGAACTTATGCATGTGGGTATCGTAGGATTCGTAGAAATTGTAGTTAGATAACCAAAAGTCAGAAACAAATAGAATTTATGGCAAATGCTTTTTAGAAAATTGTTATCCAAAAACAGTAGTTGAACAAGCATCAAAAGAGGCCCTAAGTCTGACCAGGGAGGAATTATTAGAATATAAAAGTAAACCTGATAATAGACCAGAAGGGAAAGATACTTTATTAATCATTATGAGGTATAACACTTATGAAAAGCACATCAAAGAGGTCCTGAAAAAACATTGGAATAATTTACTCCTAGACCCCGGACTTGGAGGTGTATTACCACATGAACCTCAGGTGGTCTTCAGAAGGGCTCAGAATTTTAAGGAGGTTTTGGCTCCTAGTAAGGTCACTACAAGAGAGATGAGGAAGCCTCTAGATTGTCATGGGTGTTTCCAATGTGGTAAATGTATCATCTGTAAGCATATTGGGGGGAATTCAGACCTGATCACTGCTTGGATTCACATCGCAAGTGGCGGGTTTTAGCCAAATGCGCACGCGTGAAGCCAGAAGTGCACATTTGCTGCCTCGCTGTGCGATGAATGTGCAGCAATACACAAGGATCTTCTGTTCATTGTCAGACAACGACATAGAGGTGTGGTGAAGACAGTGCGGGGGCGTGGCTTCGCAGGATAGTGAAAAGGGGCGTGAAGGAGGGTGTCTTGCAGGGGAGTGTGCTAGGGGCCACAGGCGTGATTTTTACACAGCTGCAAAGCAAATCACTGCTAGTGCGCACTGGGCGTTCACAGCTGGCGAGTAGATCTTGGGCTGCGCACGACTTGCAAACGCTCATCGCGGGTGTCCTCTCCGGCATCTCCCTGCAATTAGTTGTAAATCACACACACCTGTATGCAATTCATCCGCCTCCACAGCTCATTTCACCTCCAGCTCCCTCTGAGATGGTATGTAGGTTATGAAACCCTGCAACACACAATCTGCAACACACACAACACACCCTGCAACACACACAATCTACACATGTCTGTTTCCAAATATTACATGTTTACTGCACATGTACATGTGTTATTTGACAAGCAATTGAATACAATACACACAACTGTTTGTGTTATTTGGAAGGGCCTCTTTCTGTGGTCACATTACTTTGAGTTGTTTATTAAACTGCATTATACATCCAGAATACACACACTGTATTTCTATATCCCACATACATGCCATGTTTTCTTGATTAATACATTTGTGTGTGTTCCATAACACAACATTCCCACCATAATGCTCCTTTACGGTGACCATATGAACCCTTTTCCTGCCTCACACATGGATCACACAGGTTCTGGGGCTGACTGTCCTGCCTCACACATGGATTACACAGGTTCTGGGGCTGGCTGTCCTGCCTCACACATGGATTACACAGGTTCTGGGGCTGGCTGACTTCACGCCTACATTTCAGCTGGTAACTGTGCTGCAGATCTGTAATAATTGTGTTTCCTCTTTTCCATCTTGTGGAGATGTACTAAATTAGAATTGGGCAGGAAAAACAAGAAGTCATCTGTACCGTTGATGCACTTGGACAGAACCAATTATATCATAAGAAAATAAGATTTTACTCACCGGTAAATCTATTTCTCGTAGTCCGTAGTGGATGCTGGGGACTCCGTAAGGACCATGGGGAATAGACGGCTCCGCAGGAGACTGGGCACATCTAAAGAAAGCTTTAGGACTATCTGGTGTGCACTGGCTCCTCCCCCTATGACCCTCCTCCAAGCCTCAGTTAGGACACTGTGCCCGGAAGAGCTGACACAATAAGGAAGGATTTTGAATCCCGGGTAAGACTCATACCAGCCACACCAATCACACCATATAACTCGTGATAGGAACTCCGGTTAACAGTATGATAACAATGGAACCTCTGAACAGATGGTTCGCAATAACAACCCGATTTGAGTAACAATAACTATTTACAAGTATTGCAGACAATCCGCACTTGGGATGGGCGCCCAGCATCCACTACGGACTACGAGAAATAGAATTACCAGTGAGTAAATTCTTATTTTCTCTGACGTCCTAGTGGATGCTGGGGACTCCGTAAGGACCATGGGGATTATACCAAAGCTCCCAAACGGGCGGGAGAGTGCGGATGACTCTGCAGCACCGAATGAGAGAACTCCAGGTCCTTCTCAGCCAGGGTATCAAATTTGTAGAATTTTGCAACGTGTTTGCCCCTGACCAAGTAGCAGCTCGGCCAAGTTGTAAAGCCGAGACCCCTCGGGCAGCCGCCCAAGATGAGCCCCCTTCCTTGTGGAATGGGCTTTTACAGATTTAGGCTGCGGTAGTCCCACCGCAGAATGCGCAAGCTGAATAGTGCTACAAATCCAGCGCGCGATAGACTGCTTAGAAGCAGGAGCACCCAACTTGTTGGGTGCATACAGGATAAACAGCGAGCCAGTTTTCCTGACTCCAGCCGTCCTGGAAATATAATTTTTCAGGGCCCTGACTACGTCCAGTAACTTGGAATCCTCCAGGTCCCTAGTAGCCGCAGGCACCACAATAGGTTGGTTCAAGTGAAAACCTGATACCACCTTCGGGAGAAAGTGAGGACGAGTCCTCAACTCTGCCCTATCCATATGGAAAGTCAGGTAAGGGCTTTTTTTATGACAAAGCCGCCAATTCTGACACATGCCTGGCCGAAGCCAGAGCCAACACATGACCACTTTCCATGTGAGATATTTAAAATCCACAGTTTTAAGTGGCTCAAACCAATGTAATTCCAGGAACTCCAAAACCACATTGAGATCCCAAGGTGCCATTGGGGCACAAAAAAGGGGCTGAATATGCAGCACTCCCTTACAACGTCTGAACTTCAGGCTGACATCCTTCCTGGCTTTGATAAGGATAAGAATGACTTCCTCCGGAATGCCTTTTTCACTCAGGATCCGGTGTTCAACCGCCATGCCGTCAACGCAGCCGCGGTAAGTCTTTGAACAGACAGGGCCCCTGCTGCAGCAGATCCTGTCTGAGTGGCAGAGGCCATGGGTCCTCTGAGATCATCTCTTGAAGTTCCGGGTACCAAGCCCTTCTTGGCCAATTTTTCTTATTATCCTCAGTACCTTGGGTATGAGAGGGAGAGGAGGGAACACATAAACCGACTGGTACACCCGCGGTGTACTAGAGCGTCCACAGCGATCGCCTGAGGTTCCCTTGACCTGGCGCAATATCTTTTTTATTGAGGCGGGACGCCATCATGTCCACCTGTGGTCTTTCCCAACGGTTTACCAGCATTTGGAAGACTTCCGGATGAAGTCCCTATTCTCCCGGGTGGAGTCTGCTGCGGAAGTCTGCTTCCCAGTTGTCCACTCCCGGAATGAACACTGCTGTCAGTGCTATCACATGATTTTCCGCCCAACGGGGAATCCTTGTGGCTTCTGCCATTGCCCTCCTGCTTCTTGTGCCGCCCTGCCTGTTTACATGGGCGAGCGCCGTGATGTTGTCTGATTGGATCAGTACGGCTGGTGAAGCAGGGGCCTTGTTTTGCTTGTAAATGGCTCTTAGATCCAGAAAAATAAGATTTTACTCACTGGTAAATCTATTTCTCGTAGTCCGTAGTGGATGCTGGGACTCCGTAAGGACCATGGGGAATAGCGGGCTCCGCAGGAGACTGGGCACATCTAAGAAAGATTTAGGACTACCTGGTGTGCACTGGCTCCTCCCACTATGACCCTCCTCCAGACCTCAGTTAGGATACTGTGCCCGGAAGAGCTGACACAATAGGGAAGGATTTAGACTTCCGGGTAAGACTCATACCAGCCACACCAATCACACCGTATAACTCGTGATATTATACCCAGTTAACAGTATGAACATAACAGAGCCTCTTAACAGATGGCTCAACAAGAACCCGTTTTGTTAACAATAACTATATACAAGTAATGCAGACAGTCCGCACTTGGGACGGGCGCCCAGCATCCACTACGGACTACGAGAAATAGATTTACCGGTGAGTAAAATCTTATTTTCTCTGACATCCTAAGTGGATGCTGGGACTCCGTAAGGACCATGGGGATTATACCAAAGCTCCCAAACGGGCAGGACAGTGCGGATGACTCTGCAGCACCGAATGAGAGAACTCCAGGTCCTCCTCAGCCAGGGTATCAAATTTGTAGAATTTTGCAAACGTGTTTTCCCCTGACCAAGTAGCAGCTCGGCAAAGTTGTAAAGCCGAGACCCCTCGGGCAGCCGCCCAAGATGAGCCCACCTTCCTTGTGGAATGGGCCTTTACTGATTTAGGATGCGGCAGTCCAGCCGCAGAATGCGCCAGCTGAATTGTGCTACAAATCCAGCGAGCAATAGTCTGCTTAGAAGCAGGAGCACCCATCTTGTTGGGTGCATACAGGATAAAAAGCGAGTCAGTTTTCCTGACTCCAGCCGTCCTGGAAACATACATTTTCAAGGCCCTGACTACGTCCAGTAACTTGGAATCCTCCAAGTCCCTAGTAGCTGCAGGCACTACAATAGGT
The DNA here is from genome assembly GCF_028390025.1 of Pseudophryne corroboree. Taxonomy (NCBI): domain Eukaryota; kingdom Metazoa; phylum Chordata; class Amphibia; order Anura; family Myobatrachidae; genus Pseudophryne; species Pseudophryne corroboree. The sequence goes on along the minus strand of NW_026967576.1, from coordinate 369,025 downwards.
TGGTTCAAGTGAAAAGCTGACACCACCTTAGGGAGAAACTGGGGACGAGTCCTCAATTCTGCCCTATCCATATGGAAAATCAGATAAGGGCTTTTACATGACAAAGCCGCCAATTCTGATACACGCCTGGCCGAAACCAAGGCCAATAATATGACCACTTTCCACGTGAGATATTTTAGATCCACGGTTTTTAGTGGCTCAAACCAATGTGATTTTAGGAAACTCAACACCACATTGAGATCCCAAGGTGCCACTGGAGGCACAAAAGGGGGCTGAATATGCAGCACGCCTTTTACAAATGTCTGAACTTCAGGTAGTGAAGCTAGTTCTTTCTGAAAGAAAATCGACAGAGCCGAGATCTGTACCTTAATAGAGCCTAATTTCAGGCCCATAGTCACTCCTGCTTGTAGGAAGTGTAGAAATCGACCCAGTTGAAATTCCTCTGTTGGGGCCTTTTTGGCCTCACACCAAGCAACATATTTCCGCCATATGCGGTGATAATGCTTTGCAGTTACATCCTTCCTGGCTTTAATCAGCGTAGGAATGACTTCCTCCGGAATGCCCTTTTCCTTTAGGATCCGGCGTTCAACCGCCATGCCGTCAAACGCAGCCGCGGTAAGTCTTGGAACAGGCAGGGCTTCTGCTGTAGCAGGTCTTGTCTGAGCGGCAGAGGCCATGGGTCCTCTGAGATTAACTCTTGAAGTTCCGGGTACCAAGACCTTCTTGGCCAGTCCGGAACAATGAGTATAGTTTTTACTCCTCTTTTCCTTATTATCCTCAGTACCTTGGGTATGAGAGGAAGAGGAGGGAACACATAAACCGACCGGTACACACCCACGGTGTCACTAGAGCGTCCACAGCTATCGCCTGAGGGTCCCTTGACCTGGCGCAATATTTTTCTAGTTTTTTGTTTAGGCGGGACACCATCATGTCCACCTGTGGCTTTTCCCAATGGTTTACTATCTGTAGGAAGACTTCTGGATGAAGTCCCCACTCTCCCGGGTGAAGGTCGTGTCTGCTGAGGAAGTCCGCTTCCCAGTTGTCCACTCCCGGAATGAACACTGCTGACAGTGCTAACACGTGATTTTCCGCCCATCGGAGAATCCTTGTGGCTTCTGCCATCGCCGCCCTGCTTCTTGTGCCGCCCTGTCGGTTTATATGGGCGACCGCCGTGATGTTGTCTGACTGGATCAGAACCGGTTGGTTTTGAAGCAGGGCCTTTGCCTGACTCAGGGCATTGTAAATGGCCCTCAGTTCCAGAACATTTATGTGTAGGGAAGTTTCCTGACTTATCCAAAGTCCTTGGAAGTTTCTTCCCAGCGTGACTGCCCCCCAGCCCCGAAGACTGGCATCCGTGGTCACCAGGACCCAGTCCTGTATGCCGAATCTGCGGCCCTCCACGAGATGAGCACTCTGCAACCACCACAAGAGAGACACCCTGGTCCTTGGAGACAGGTTTATCAGCCGATGCATTTGAAGATACGATCCGGACCATTGGTCCAGAAGGTCCCACTGGAAAATTCTGGCATGGAACCTGCCGAATGGGATTGCTTCGTAGGAAGCCACCATCTTTCCCAGGACTCGCGTGCAGTGATGCACCGACACCTGTTTCGGTTTTAGAAGGCCTCTGACTAGAGACGACAGCTCCGTGGCTTTCTCCTCTGGTAAAAACACTTTTTTCTGGACTGTGTCCAGAATCATTGCCAGGAACAGTAGACGTGTCGCAGGAACCAGCTGTGACTTTGGAATATTCAGAATCCAACCATGCTGGTGTAGCACCTCCTGAGATAGTGCTACGCCCACTAACAACTGCTCTCTGGATCTCGCTTTTATCAGGAGATCGTCCAAGTATGGGATAATTAAAACTCCCTTTTTTCGAAGGAGTATCATCATTTCGGCCATTACCTTGGTAAATACCCTCGGTGCCGTGGACAGGCCAAACGGCAACGTCTGGAATTGGTAATGACAATCCTGTACCACAAATCTGAGGTACTCCTGGTGAGGATGGTAAATGGAGACATGTAGGTAAGCATCCTTGATGTCCAGAGATACCATGTAATCCCCCTCTTCCAGGCTTGCAATAACCGCCCTGAGCGATTCCATCTTGAACCTGAATTTTTTTATATATGTGTTCAAGGATTTTAAATTTATAATGGGTCTCACCGAACCGTCCGGTTTCGGTACCACAAACATTGTGGAATAGTAACCCCGTCCTTGTTGAAGTAGGGGTACTTTGACTATCACCTGCTGGGAATACAGCTTGTGAATTGCCTCTAACACAGCCTCCCTGTCTGAGGGAGTCGTTGGTAAGGCAGATTTTAGGAAACGGCGTGGGGGTAATGTCTCGAATTCCAGCTTGTACCCCTGAGATACCACTTGAAGGATCCAGGGATCTACTTGTGAGCGAGCCCACTGATTGCTGAAGTGTTTGAGACGGCCCCCCACCGTACCTGGCACCGCCTGTTGAGCCCCAGCATCATGCGACGGACTTAGCAGATGAAGCGGGGGAGGACTTTTGTTCCTGGGAACTGGCTGAATGCTGCAGCTTTTCCCTCCGAAAGACCATCCCCGAACAACTCCTCACTCTTGTAAGGCAAAACTTCCATGTGCCTTTTAGAATCTGCATCCCCTGTCCACTGCCGGGTCCATAACCCTCTCCTGGCAGAAATGGACAGTGCACTGATTTTAGATGCCAGCCGGCAAATATCCCTCTGTGCATCTCTCATGTAAAAGACCGCGTCTTTAATATGCTCTATGTTAAGCAATATAGTGTCCCTGTCTAGGGTATCAATGTTTTCTGACAGGGATTCTGACCACGCAGCTGCAGCACTGCACATCCAGGCTGAAGCAATAGCTGGTCTCAGTATAACACCAGTGTGTGTATATAGTCTTCAGGAGAGCCTCCTGCTTTCTATCAGCAGGTTCCTTTAGGGCGGCCGTATCCGGAGACGGTAGTGCCACCTTTTTTGATAGACGTGTAAGCGCTTTATCCACCCTAGGTGGTGTTTCCCAACGTGACCTATCCTCTGGCGGGAAAGGGTACGCCATTAGTAATTTTTTTGAAATCACCAATTTTCTATCGGGGAAAGCCCACGCTACCTCACACACATCATTTAATTCTTCAGAAGGAGGAAAGACAACAGGTAGTTTTTTCTCCCCAAACATAATACCCTTTTTTGTGGTACCTGGGGTTACATCAGAAATGTGTAAAACATTTTTCATTGCCTCAATCATATAACGAGTGGCCCTAGTGGACATTACATTTGCGTCATCGTCGTCGACACTGGTATCAGTATCCGTGTCGACATTCGTGTCTGCTATCTGAGGTAGCGGGCGCTTTAGAGCCCCGGATGGCCTTTGAGACGCCTGGGCGGGCACGAGCTGAGAAGCCGGCTGTCCCGCATTTGGCAGTCGTCAAATTTTTTATGTAAGGAGTCGACTCTTTCGCGTAATTCCTTCCACAAGTCCATCCACTCAGGTGTCTGCCCCGCAGGGGGTGACAACACATTTATAGGCACCTGCTCCTCCTCCACATCAGCCTCCTCATCAAACATGTCGACACAGCCGTACCGACACACCGCACACACACAGGGAATGCTCTGATAGAAGACAGGACCCCACAAAGTCCTTTGGGGAGACAGAGTGAGAGTATGCCAGCACACACCAGAGCGCTATATAATACAGGGATTAACTAAATTATATCCCCTTATAGCTGCTGTATATGTATATTGCGCCTAAATTTAGTGCCCCCCCTCTCTTTTTTACCCTTTCTGTTGTGTAGTCTGCAGGGGAGAGCCAGGGAGCTTCCTTCCAGCGGAGCTGTGAGGGAGAAATGGCGCCAGTGTGCTGAAGGCGATAGCTCCGCCCCTTTTTCGGCAGACTTTTCTCCCGCTGTTTTCTGTATTCTGGCAGGGGTAATTATCACATATATAGCCACTGGGGCTATATATTGTGATATATTTGCCAGCCAAGGTGTATTTATTGCTGCTCAGGGCGCCCCCCCCCAGCGCCCTGCACCCTCAGTGACCGAAGTGTGTATGAGGAGCAATGGCGCACAGCTGCAGTGCTGTGCGCTACCTTGGAGAAGACTGATGTCTTCAGCCGACGATTTTCCGGACTCTTCTTGCTTCTGGCTCTGTAAGGGGGCCGGCGGCGTGGCTTCGGGACCGAACATCAATGGCCGGTTCTATGCGGTCGATCCCTCTGGACCTAATGGTGTCCAGTAGCCTAAGAAGCCCAAACTACCCAAAGTTAGGTAGGTTCGCTTCTTCTCCCCTTAGTCCCTCGTTGCAGTGAGCCTGTTGCCAGCAGGTCTCACTGTAAAATAAAAAACCTAAATTATACTTTCTATCTAGGAGCTCAGGAGAGCCCCTAGTGTGCATCCAGCTCGAGCCGGGCACAGGATTCTAACTGGATGAGGGTCATAGTGGGAGGAGACAGTGCACACCAGGTAGTCTTTCTTAGATGTGCCCAGTCTACTGCGGAGCCCGCTATTCCCCATGGTCCTTACGGAGTCCCAGCATCCACTTAGGACGTCAGAGAAATTTATGTTAAGTGAAATCTCCTGTTTGGACCACAGTCCTTTGAATTTTATTCCCTGTGTGACTGCACCCCAGCCCCGAAGGCTGGCATCCGTGGTCACCAGGACCCAGTCCTGTATTCCGAATCTGCAGCCCTCTAGTAGATGAGCCCTCTGCAGCCACCACCGCAGCGACACCCTGGTTCTTGCCAACCGGGTTATCCGCTGCTGTATCTGGAGATGGGACCCGGACCATTTGTCCAACAGGTCCCACTGGAAAATCCTTGCTTTTCCGAATGGAATTGCTTTGTACGAAGCTACCATTTTTCCCAGGACTCGTGTGCATTGATGTACCGACACCTGTCCTGGTCTTAGGAGGTTTCTGACTAGAGATGACAACTCCTCGGCTTTTTCCATTGGAAGAAACACTTTTTTCTGGTCTGTTTCCAGAATCATTCCCAGGAACAGAAGACGTGTCGTCGGGACCAGCTGTGACTTTGGAATTGAGAATCCAGCCGTGCTGTTGCAGCACTTCCCGAGAAAGTGCTACCCCCTTACCAACTGTTTCTTGGACCTCGCGTTTATCAGGAGATCGTCCAAGTACGGGATAATTAAAACTCCCTTCTTGCGAAGGAGTATCATCATTTCGGTCATTACCCTGGTAAAGACCCTCAGTGCCGTGGATAATCCAAACGGAAAAGTCTGGAACTGATAGTGACAGTCCTGTACCACAAACCTGAGGTACTCCTGGTGAAGAGGGTAAATGGGGACATGCAGGTAAGCATCCTTGATGTCCAGTGATACCATGTAATCCCCTTCCTCCAGGCTTGAAATAACCGCCCTGAGCGATTCCATCTTGAACTTGAATCTTTTGTTATATGTGTTCAAGGATTTTAAATTTAAGATGGGTCTCACCGAACCGTCCGGTTTCGGTACCAGAAACATTGTGGAAAAATAACCCTTTTCCTGTTGAAGGAGGGGTACCTTGATAATCACTTGCTGTGAATACAGTTTTTTGGATAGCCACCAACACTGCCTCCCTGGCAGAGGGAGTTGCCGGTAAGGCAGATTTTAGGAAACGGCGGGGGGAGACGTCTCGAATTCCAGCCTGTACCCCTGAGATACTGTTTGAAGAACCCAGGGATCCACCTGTGAGAGAGCCCACTGTGCGCTGAAATTTCTGAGACGGGCCCCCACCGTACCCGGGTCTGCCTGAGCAGCCCAGCGTCATGCTGTGGACTTACCGGACGCAGGTGAGGACTTCTGCTCTTGGGAACTAGCTGTGTGCTGCAGCTTTTTCCCTCTACCTTTTCCTCTTGGCAGAAAAGATGAGCCTCTAGCCCTCTACTTTTCTGGGGCCGAAGGGACTGTACCTGATAATACAGTGCTTAAATTTGCTGTGGGGTAGCTTGCGGCAAAAGTTTTGATTTCCCAGCCGTAGCTGGGGAAACGAGGTCTGAAAGACCATCCCCAAACAGTTCCACCCCCTTCTAGGGCAAACTTCCATGTGCCGTTTTGAATCGGCATCGCCCGACCATTAACGAGTCCATAACCCCCGTCTGGCGGCAATGGTTTTACATAGCGCTTATTAGTGATGCCAGTCGGCAAATATCCCTCTGTGCATCACGCATGTATAAGACAGCGTCTTTTATATGCTCTATTTTCAGCAAAATATTGTCCCTATCTATAGTATAAATATTATCCGACAGGGAATCTGACCACACAGCTGCCGCACTGCACATCCATGCCAAGGCAATAGCAGGTCTCAATATAATGCCCGTGTGTGTGTATATAGCTTTAAGGGTAGTTTTCTGCTTTCTATCAGCAGGTCCTTCAGGGCGGCCGTATCTGAAGACGGTAGTGCCACCTTTTTTAATAAGCGTGTAACCGCTTTATCTACCCTAAGGGGTATTTCCCAACGTGACCTATCCTCTGGCGGAAAAGGGTACGCTGCTTAGAAATTATCAATTTCTTATCGGGGGAAGTCCACGCTTCCTCACACACCTCATATCAATTCCTCAGATGCAGGAAAACTACTGGTAGTTTTCTGTCACCAAACATAATACCCTTTTTTGTGGTATCTGGGGTATTAATCAGAAATGTGTAATACATTTTTCATTGCCTCAATCATGTAACGGGTGGCCCTATTGGAAGGTACACTAGTCTCATCGTCGTCGACACTGGAGTCGGTATCCGTGTCAACATCTGTGTCTGCCATCTGAGGTAGCAGGCGTTTTAGAGCCCCTGATGACATGTGAGACGCTTGGACAGGCACAAGCTGAGCAGCCGGCTGTCCTATGTCGTCAAACCTTTTATGTAAGGAGTTGACACTGTCACGTAATTCCTTCCATAAGTCCATCCACACCGGTGTCGACCCCGCAGGGTGTGACATCCCATTCACAGGCATTTGCTCCGCCTCCACATAATTATCCTCATCAAACATGTCGACACAGCAGTACCGACACACAGCACACACACAGGGAATGCTCTGACAGAGGACAGGACCCCACAAAGCCCTTTGGAGAGACAGAGGGAGAGTATGCCAGCACACACCAGAGCGCTATATATCACAGGGATATCACCTATAGAGAGTGTTTTCCCTTATAGCTGCATAATATATTTATACTGCACCTAATTTGTGCCCCCCCCCCTCTCTTTTTATCCCTTTTCTGTAGTGCAGGACTGCAGGGGAGAGCCAGGGAGCGATCCCTTCAGCAGAGCTGTGAGGGAAAATGGCGCCAGTGTGCTGAGGGAGATGGCTCCGCCCCTTTTTTGGAGGGCTTTCTCCCGCTATTGTAAAATTACTGGCAGGGGTTAATAAACACCTATATAGCCCCTGGGGCTATATATGGTGTCAGTTCGCCAGCCAAGGTGTTAATATTGCTGCTCAGGGCACCCCCCCAGCGCCCTGCACCCATCAGTGACCGCAGTGTGTGGTGTGCATGAGGAGCAATGGCGCACAGCTGCAGTGCTGTGCGCTACCTTGGAGAAGACAGAAGTCTTCAGCCGACGATTTTCCAGACTCTTCTTGCTTCTGGCTCTGTAAGGGGGACGGCGGTGCGGCTCCGGGAACGGACGACGAGGTCGGGTCCTGTGTTCGATCCCTCTGGAGCTAATGGTGTCCAGTAGCCTAAGAAGCCCAAGCTACCACCACTTAGGTAGGTTCGCTTCTTCTTCCCTTAGTCCCTCGGTGCAGTGAGCCTGTTGCCAGCAGGTCTCACTGAAAATAAAAAACCTAACATGTACTTTCTTCCTAGGAGCTCAGGAGAGCCCCTAGTGTGCATCCAGCTCAGCCGGGCACAGAAATCTAACTGACGCTTGGAGGAGGGTCATAGGGGGAGGAGCCAGTGCACACCAGATAGTCCTAAATCTTTCTTTAGAGTGCCCAGTCTCCTGAGGAGCCGCTATTCCCCATGGTCCTTACGGAGTTCCAGCATGCACTAGGACGTCAGAGAAATAACCTTTATTAGATATACATTAAAATGAGACATACGTTGATATGTTTATCCCAAACTCGCAGTAAAACATAAGATTTAAAATCACAAAACAAACATGTGAATAGAAAAAATAAAGAAATGTGAATGAAAGATTAAAAAAACGTGTCCACGTGTGATTCTTTGCTGTACCAATTTCACAAAATTATTTTGCTATGTTGTAAATATTCAAATGACTTGATGGTGTGATGTTACAAAATATCTATTCAGTCTACAATATGACCACTAGAGCTTGTCATTGGTATACCATTCACTAAATATAAATTAACCCCCAGGAAATCATCCCTGTTCACAGAATTATAAGGGTAAGTGATTGTAACCGTCTTATCAACAACAAGCTAAGGAGTTAAAGTGTAGATTGGAAAAAAGTGGCTATGACAGTAAGAGAATTGAGCAAGCACTGGGTGATGTAGAGGTACTGGACAGAAAAACTCTATTAGGTAATGATATAAAACATCAGAAGGAAGGAATTTATGAATGGGCTTTTATTACAAGTTTTAACACACAACATAAGTTACTAGAAAGGTCTTTTAGAAAATATTGGAACATCCTAAAAGAGGACCCAATAGTTGGGGATGTAATTCCAGACCACCCTATTTTTATTTATAAAAAAGCCCCGAATCTGAAAAACTCCTTGGTAAGAAGTTATCTCCCACCAAAAAGGTGAGAAGGCAGGATTTTAACAAAAGGGTTTCACCGATGCGGGATTTGCATCGGGTGTAGGGAAATAAAAATGACGGTTCCAAGAAATTAGATTCAATATGCATTAATGGGAAAACTGCCAAAATACATGATTTTATAACTTGTAACGTTAAGAATGTTTTATACTTTATTGAGTGCTCTTGTCATTTATTTTATATTGGCCGTACCACCAGACCACTCAAAGTACGAATAAGCGAACATTGCAGAAATATAAAAATATGGATTGACTACACACGCTCTGTCTAACCACTTTAAAATCCATCACAACAAATCTCTAAAACACATAATTAGATTTGCGGGTTTTAAATTAATTAAATGCTCCAACAGACCAAGGGATATTATGTCGATTGTAGCTAAAAATGAAATGCAGGTTATATATGAACTTAATACACTACACCCATCTGGACTGAGTAATGATTTTGAATTGAAATGTTTTTTTAGAATTTTTTAATAAAATGTATTTTTATGCATTTATTTCTGGATATTTATGTATGTCTTTTAAATTCTAGCCTATCTGGACAGAAGCCAAGAAGAAACTCTCTTACAGTCCCCTATGTTTTCATTTTGATATTGGACGTATGATTTACGAGGACTGATATGATTGTGAAGAGGCACTTCCGGGTTTGGTTGGCAATCCTGCTCCCAGAATGGTTGGCGGAAGCAGGGATCGTCTAAACCACAGCACTTCTGGCCTTGGTTGGCGCAACAAGGCGGTCGGAAGTGAACAGCCGGGATCATCCGGCCTCAGTTCACCACGGAAGCCGGTGCCCGAGACTTCCGGTTGGCGAACATGCACTAGGCAGGTTGGCGGAAGCGGGGACTAGACATCACCAATAAGAGAAAGAAATAGTCCTTTTGATAGATGCGATTGGCCTCCACAGCTTTCCCGGAAGTGACACGACGCAATCATGATCAGCCCCTTAATATGATTGGAGGAGATTGTAACTATGGGAACACACAGCTGTTCAAAATAATTGCACAAAAACGAGGATTGGTTGAACATGTTTAAATTCTCTATCATCAGACTGCCCCTCATCTCACCTTGAAAAAGACCTGCAGCAAAGCAGGTGGAAATGCGTTAGTTATTGAGGGATCAGCAGTGGACCTTGCAGCTTCAGTGGTACATTTGGGTTGCAGACTTTTGCCAAGAACGGAGTCCGGTCAGCTTATCCGGAGAGGCCATTGGACATTTTAAGAACTTGTTTGAGAACTATTTCATTGGTTCTCTGACCTGCTGGTAATTTTTCTGACTCCCCTCATACAGAGACTGTGCTAGTCCTTTCTTGTTATATTTGCATATCTATGTCATGTTTGTATGTCAGTATTAAAGTGTTGTTACTGTGCTACACATGATATTTCTTTCTCTTTTTCACATGTGAACCTGTGAATTGAAAAGTATTAATTGAGGAAAAATTACTCCTGGCTATCTATTTTCAAGATAAGAAATTATTTTATTGCTTCACCTTGTTCACTGTTATGCTGGATTTGTAATTTCACTTAGTCATTCTAATAAGTTACTCTCATCATTAGCGCCTGAGGTGATACATCCCCACCAGCCATATATACCCTTGTTACTTTGGCGTTATCTGGAGAAAGACTCCGCGGGGTTTGTTTTACCTCTGGGCTGCTTCATTTTTGGTTTGTTGCGCGATTCCAGATTGTCCAATTAGAACATTCCTATATTGTATGCAGTATAGATATTGCCAGTCTGTACACCGTCATTCCCAGTGAGGCTGGTATATGCGCTGTACGAAAATTACTGACAGGCAACCCGTTATATGTTGGTCCAGATATTAAGTTTGTACTAGATCTTCTAACTATGACGCTAACATATAATTATTTTGTTTTCGATGGCAGGTTTTACCTGCGGACAGCAGGTTGTGCAATGGGGTCCCCTGTGGCCCCGTCATATGCAAATGCTTACATGTTCTCTGCAGAGCAAGATATCTTTTTCAGTGACAGGTCTGTCTCGGAATCCACCATCATGTACGTACGGTACATAGATAACGTGTTTGTCATTTGGTCACAGTCAGAGATGTTCCGGGAATTTATGAATTTTCATAACTCTACGGAACATCCAATCAAATTTACCTTTAATATCAGCAAAGAGTGTGTCAATTTCCTTGATGTACTAGTACAGTGTAAGAAGGGCATTTTGTCCACATACCTGTATCACAAAAACACTGACAGCAATACGCTGCTTCACTTTGAAAGTTTTCACCCCCTCTCATGCAAATTGGGTTTACCCTATTCTCAGTTCCTGCGGGCGGTGAGGATTTGCAGTGATAAATCCAAAGCTACCATACAAATTGACAACATGATTAGCAAATTTAGACAGAGGGGATACCCTCTTGAAACGTTGTTTGCGCTAAGAACAAAGCTCTCAATATGAATCGGGATACTTTATTGGCCAAAAAGAGAAAAAAATTGGCAGCACCCGGTTTCCATGGGTTAATCACTATAATGTTAACAGTAGGGCAATTGCCAAAACTACCAAATCCCTGTGGCCCATGGTAGAGACTGACAAGGATCTGAATCTTATGGGAACAACCATCATGCCCACATACACGAGAAGTTGTAATTTACATGACTGGCTAGTCAAATCTGATGTGACTGGTCTGCACTCCAAACAGAGTGAACAAAACATCTTTTTGTCTTTACAAAAAGGTTACTTTAGATGCCTTGATTGCACTACATGTAGATTTCTCCTTACTGGGAGCACGTTGAGGCATCCGTTCAGTGGAAGAAAATACATCATTAAGCATAGGGTCACGTGCACTACTAGATTTATTATATATCTTATCAGCTGCCCATGCGGATTGCATTATGTCGGTGTAACCGACTGTACACTAAGGGAACGTATGGCTAATCACAAATTGGTCATTCGAAAGGCCATACAAAGTGGGACTAGCGACCAGCCGGTCGCTCGGCACTTTGCCCTAGCCAAACATAACATCGCCTGTTTAAAATATATCATTATAGATCACAAACCTGCGAATCTGAGAGGTGGAAATAAATCACTTTATTGCAGAAAGAATCCAGATGGATTCATGAGCTGCAAACTCTTTCTCCCAAAGGCCTTAACGAGTCTCTTGGTCTTCATTGCTTTTTATAATGATGTATAGATGTGGACAGCAACCTTTATATTCATAATCATCTAGAAGTATGTATCTACATATATGATCTGTATTTATTACATGGCATCTGTACTTGTTCCTGGTCTGTTTAAATTGTTTTGTGTATAACAATTCTTGTTTCTATGTTTCAGTTTGTATCTATTATGAAATCTCCGGTAGGCGGGCCGGCATGATGACATCTTCTGTGGGCGTCAGAACGCTGCAACCACGCCAAAATTCATTGCACATGAGGGGGGATATAAGGTATGTCTGTTTGTATTTTCTGTGACCTGAGTGCCGCCCATTGCTTTGTATGTTTGTCCCGTCGCTGCCCGGGTACCGGACTTTAACTCATGTCGTGGGAGTGCTGCCACAAATTGACTTATTTATATAATTGTGCCCAAGGCTGATTACTGCATATACAACAGATATAGGGGCTTATGTGACAGCCTGTGAGATACAGATGTGGGGCGACACTGGCACAGCTGCCCATATGTAAAGTGGCACTCATTATTTGGCAGAGCGGAGGTGTAGCAGGAACATGACAATCAGACCGTATCCCTATCATTAGGTAATAAGCACTCACCCCGTCACCTCCAGGATGGTACTCCCACACTCCTCTGGGCAATCCAGTTCCAGAAACTACCACTCCTGCTAGAAAGTGACCCCCCTCCCCTCACACAATGACAGCAGGAGATCTTACAGAACAGGTAACAGGGAAACAACAGAAACATAAAACTACAGGTATAAGATGTAATGTAACACAAGTGATAGATGTGAGAGGTCACATAGAGCCGGGATCAGGATACGTTGTGTAATGAGAGGTCAGAGAGAAAGCTTCCCCCATGTTGGTTGGTAACGCCTTGCCCTTTGTAGGTGTGACTTCTCTCATGTCTAACAAGATTTGATTTTTGTATAAAACATTTCCCACACTTAGAACATGGAAATGGTTTCTCACCTGTGTGTATTCTCCCATGTGTAACAAGTTCTGATTTCTGTACAAAACATTTCCCACACTCAGTACATGGAAATGGCTTCTCACCTGTGTGATGTCTCTCATGTCTAACAAGTTGAGACTTAACTATAAAACATTTCCCACACTCAGAACATGGAAATGGTTCTTCACCTGTATGACTTCTCTCATGTCTAACAAGTTGTGACTTATGTATAAAACATTTCCCACACTCAGAACATGGAAATGGCTTCTCACCTGTGTGACCTCTGTGATGTGTAACAAGATATGATTTCTGTACAAAACATTTCCCACACTCAGAACATTGAAATGGTTTCTCACCGGTGTGTTTTCTCTCATGCATAACAAGATGTGATTTCTCCAGAAAACATTTCCCACACTCAGAACATGGAAATGGTTTCTCACCTGTATGACTTCTTCTCTCATGTCTAACAAGATGTGACTTATCTATAAAACATTTCCCACACTCAGAACATGGAAATGGCCTATCACCTGTATGGATTTTCACATGTCTAAGAAGATGTGATTTCAGTGTAAAACATTTCCCACACTCGGAACATGGAAATGGTTTCTCACCTGTGTGACTTCTCTCATGTATAACAAGAGCTGATTTTTGTATAAAACATTTTCCACACTCAGAACATGGAAATGGCTTCTCTCCTGTGTGACTTCTCTCATGTCTTACAAGAAGTGATTTGTATGTAAAACATTTCCCACACTCAGAACATGGAAATGGCCTCTGCCCTGCCTTAGCTGGCTGATGGGTAATAAGTTTTGTGTTCTGTGTAAAACATTTGGCATCTATAGAACAGGGAAACACTGTATCTACTCTCAGAGCTGTAACAGATGCACCAACATCAGAGTGATCAGGAGAACATTTCCCAGGATCAGAGGGACCAGCTGATAGAGCTGGATGTATAATTGGGGTAATGGGGTTAGCTCCTGGAGAATCCTGTCTACTGTCATCATCTTTTATGTCACAATCCGGGGATAACTTTAGATGTCCTTCTGAGATATTCCTGCTTGTGTGTCCATCTGCTGGAAATAAAATACATTATGAAAATGTGACATTTTCCTGTAACATTAATCTTATAATGAAAAATGTCTGTTTACTATAAAATGAGTAGACGAGACCCAGGGTGTTACAGTGTACAATATATAATTATATAAGTGACATTATTACATGTAAGCATTGCGGTTATGTTTATTATTTTTTTAAACTAGGACGATTGGACTGGAGTATAACTACCACTGAGAGATAACGTGGGATTACTACAGGTGACATGAGCTGCTGCCATAATGTCTACTTGAAGAAGCCCAAATCTTTCTATCAGTAGCTGGAAGACTTCCTGATGTAGGGACCAGTCCCTTGGAACATCCTGCCTCAGTCTCAGCTATTCGGCCACTGTATACTCCTAGCCTGATACATGGAACACGTGAGGTGACTCTCTCTACACAATATATCAGCTTTCCCACCTCTGCCATAATCCCATTGCTTTCCTGGCACACCCACTGTCTGAGAATACTCAGAGATGCTTCTCCAGTAACTACTGATGGAAACATTGATCTACTGTCCATGCTGCTCTGATGTACATTACATTTATGTGACACATCTCTTCCCGTGACTATATACCTTATACTATCGTCCTGTAACACACAGTGACATGATGTGAGGGGAGAGCAGGAGTATAATAGGGGCTGATGGCTCCTGATGTATGAGATACACCAGAGAGTGTGAGGAGGAGACTGGTCAGATCTCTGGGCTGGTAACACACAGTGACATGTTGAGAGGGGGAGAGCAGGAGTATAATAGGGGCTGATAGCTCCTGATGTATGAGATACACCAGAGAGTGTGGGGAGACTGGTCAGATCTCTGGGCTGGTAACACAGTGACATGATATGAGGGGGAGAGCAGGAGTATAATTGGGGCTGCTGGCTCCTGATGTATGAGATACACCAGAGAGTGTGGGGAGGAGACTGGTCAGATATCTGGGCTGGTAACACACAGTGACATGATGTGAGGGGGAGAGCAGGAGTATAATAGGGGCTGATGGCTCCTGATATATGAGATACACCAGAGAGTGTGGGGAGGAGACTGGTCAGATATCTGGGCTGGTAACACACAGTGACATGATGTGAGGGGGAGAGCAGGAGTATAATAGGGGCTGATGGTTCCTGATGTACGAGATACACCAGAGAGTGTGGGGAGGAGACTGGTCAGATCTCTGGGCTGGTAACACATAGTGACATGATGTGAGGGGGAGAGCAGGAGTATAATAGGGGCTGCTGGCCCCTGATGTATGAGATACACCAGAGAGTGTGGGGAGACTGGTCAGATCTCTTGGCTGGTGACACACAGTGACATGATGTGAGGGGGAGAGCAGGAGTATAATAGGGGCTGATGGCTCCTGATGTATGAGATACACCAGAGAGTGTGGGGAGGAGACTGTTCAGATCTCTGGGCTGGTAACACACAGTAACATGATGTGAGGGGGAGAGCAGGTGTATAATAAGGGCTGATGGCTCCTGATGTATGATATACACCAGAGAGTGTGAGGAGGAGACTGGTCAGATCTCTGGGCGGGTAACACACAGTGACATGATGTGAGGGGGAGAGCAGGAGTATAACAGGGGCTGATGGCTCCTGATGTATGAGATATACCAGAGAGTGTGGGGAGGAGACTGGTCACATCTCGGGGCTGGTAACACACAGTGACATGATGTGAGGGGGAGAGCAGGAGTATAATAGGGGCTGATGGGTCCTGATGTATGAGATACACCAGAGAGTGTGGGGAGGAGACTGGTCAGATCTCTGGACAGGTAACACAGTGACATGATGTTAGGGGGAGAGCAGGAGTATAATTGGGGCTGATGGCTCCTCATGTATGAGATACACCAGAGTGTGTGGGGAGGAGACTGGTCAGATCTCTGGGCTGGTAACACACAGTGACATGATGTGAGGGGAGAGCAGGAGTATAATAGGGGCTGATGGCTCCTGATGTATAAGATACACCAGAGAGTGTGGGGAGGAAACTGGTCAGATCTCTGGGCTGGTAACACATAGTGACATGATGTGAGGGGGAGAGCAGGAGTATAATAGGGGCTGATGGCTCCTGATGTATGAGATACACCAGAGAGTGTGAGGAGGAGACTGGTCAGATCTCTGGGCTGGTAACACACAGTGACATGTTGAGAGGGGGAGAGCAGGAGTATAATAGGGGCTGATAGCTCCTGATGTATGAGATACACCAGAGAGTGTGGGGAGACTGGTCAGATCTCTGGGCTGGTAACACAGTGACATGATATGAGGGGGAGAGCAGGAGTATAATTGGGGCTGCTGGCTCCTGATGTATGAGATACACCAGAGAGTGTGGGGAGGAGACTGGTCAGATCTCTGGGCTGGTAACACATAGTGACATGATGTGAGGGGGAGAGCAGGAGTATAATAGGGGCTGCTGGCCCCTGATGTATGAGATACACCAGAGAGTGTGGGGAGACTGGTCAGATCTCTTGGCTGGTGACACACAGTGACATGATGTGAGGGGGAGAGCAGGAGTATAATAGGGGCTGATGGCTCCTGATGTATGAGATACACCAGAGAGTGTGGGGAGGAGACTGTTCAGATCTCTGGGCTGGTAACACACAGTAACATGATGTGAGGGGGAGAGCAGGTGTATAATAAGGGCTGATGGCTCCTGATGTATGATATACACCAGAGAGTGTGAGGAGGAGACTGGTCAGATCTCTGGGCGGGTAACACACAGTGACATGATGTGAGGGGGAGAGCAGGAGTATAACAGGGGCTGATGGCTCCTGATGTATGAGATATACCAGAGAGTGTGGGGAGGAGACTGGTCACATCTCGGGGCTGGTAACACACAGTGACATGATGTGAGGGGGAGAGCAGGAGTATAATAGGGGCTGATGGGTCCTGATGTATGAGATACACCAGAGAGTGTGGGGAGGAGACTGGTCAGATCTCTGGACAGGTAACACAGTGACATGATGTTAGGGGGAGAGCAGGAGTATAATTGGGGCTGATGGCTCCTCATGTATGAGATACACCAGAGTGTGTGGGGAGGAGACTGGTCAGATCTCTGGGCTGGTAACACACAGTGACATGATGTGAGGGGGAGGGCAGGAGTATAATAGGGGCTGATGGGTCCTGATGTATGAGATACACCAGAGAGTGTGGGGAGGAGACTGGTCAGATCTCTGGGCTGGTAACACACAGTGACATGATGTGAGGGGAGAGCAGGAGTATAATAGGGGCTGATGCCTCCTGACTCCCTCACAGGGCAGATACATTTCCCTCATTAGTTTGTACTGACAGAAGAGGGTGTAGGATAAGAGATTGTTGTAGTGACTGAGGAAGGAGAATATGTGACTGTAATAAGTGTTTATTACTCACCTGTGCTGATATCTGTAGGGATCTCCTCCTCCTTACACTGCTGATCACCCCTCACATACGTCCCTTCTTCTCCCTCTATATCTTCTGCCTTTATATCAGTCACATAAGTCTCTTCTTCTCCCTCTATATCTTCTGCCTTTATATCAGTCACATACGTCTCTTCTTCTCCCTCTATATCTTCTACCTTCATATCAGTCACATACGTATCTTCTTCTCCCTCTATATCTTCTGCCTTTATATCAGTCACATACATCTCTTCTTCTCCCTCTATATCTTCTGCCTTTATAGCAGTCACATACGTCTCTTCTTCTCCCTCTATATCTTCTGCCTTTATATCAGTCACATATGTCTCTCCTTCTCTCTCTATATCTTCTGCCTTTATATCAGTCACATACGTCTCTTCTTCTCCCTCTATATCTTCTGCCTTTATATCAGTCACATACGTCTCTTCTTCTTCCTCTGTATCTTCTGCCTTTATATCAGTCACATAAGTCTCTTCTTCTCCCTCTATATCTTCTGCCTTTATATCAGTCACATACGTCTCTTCTTCTCCCTCTGTATCTTCTGCCTTTATATCACTCACATACGTCTCTTCTTCTCCCTCTGTATCTTCTGCCTTTATATCAGTCACATACGTCTCTTCTTCTCCCTCTATATATTCTGTCTTTATATCAGTCACATACGTCTCTTCTTCTTCCTCTGTATCTTCTGCCTTTATATCAGTCACATAAGTCTCTTCTTCTCCCTCTATATCTTCTGCCTTCATATCAGTCACATACGTCTCTTCTTCTCCCTCTATATCTTCTGCCTTTATATCAGTCACATACGTCTCTTCTTCTCCCTCTGTATCTTCTGCCTTTATATCAGTCACATACGTCTCTTCTTCTCCCTCTATATCTTCTGTTTTAATATCAGACAGAAGTTGTACCTAAAAAGAAAAAAAACACTATAATGACATTTGCATACAGTCAGATTAAACTGAGGTGAAACATTATAATATCAGTGTATAAGACACACAGCTTCTCTACAGATCATATAGTGATATATTGGGGAGACCCTGAATCCCACCTACATGATCCTCCTGTGGGATCCTGTGATTCTCCCCTGTACAGTCCTGGGAATACAGAGGACGGGGACATTTCTCTGGGGTATCTCTGTTACTGGGCCCATCTGTAGGAGACACACAGTGACTGAGTACAGTGTATATATGTGATTATCAGATGATGTGTGTATATAGGGGCCCCCATACCTGCTCTCCCCTGTACAATACATGACAGTCTCCTCTTACCCAGTGATGTGAGGGGCCGGTGATTCTCCATCATCACGTCCTTGTACAGACCCCTGTGTTCCTCTATATACTCCTCCTCCTGCATGGAGACATAGACAGTGACATCCTGACACCTTATAGACACTGGACACACACAGTGATACAGTCATCACCCAGACACATCCCCTGGTGTTACTGTATAATGCCCCTTTTCCAGCAGTCACCTCTCCAGTCATCACCCAGACACGTCCTCTGGTGTTACTGTATAATGTACCATTCCCAGCAGTCACATCTCCAGTCATCACCCATACACATCCCCTGGTGTTACTGTATAATGTCCCATTCCCAGCTGTAACCTCTCCAGTCATCACCCGGACACATCCCCTGGTGTTACTGTATAATGTCCCATTCCCAGCAGTCACCTCTCCAGTCATCACCCAGACACATCCCCCGGTGTTACAGTATAATGTCCCATTCCCAGCAGTCACCTCTCCAGTCATCACCCAGACACATCCCTTGGTGTTACTGTATAATGCCCCATTCCCAGCAGTCACCACTCCAGTCATCACCCAGACACGTCCCCTGGTGTTACTGTATAATGTCCCATTCCCAGCAGTCACATCTCCAGTCATCACCCAGACACGTCCCCTGGTGTTACCGTATAATGTCCCATTCCCAGCAGTCACCTCTCCAATCATCAACCAGACACATCCCCTGGTGTTACTGTATAATGTCCCATTCCCAGCAGTCACCTCTCCAGTCATCACCCAGACACATCCCCTGGTGTTACTGTATAATGCCCCATTCCCAGCAGTCACCTCTCCAGTCATCACCCAGACACATCCCCTGGTGTTACTGTATAATGTCCCATTCCCAGCAGTCACCTCTCCAGTTCTCACCCAGACACGTCCCCTGGTGTTACTGTATAATGTCCCATTCTCTGCAGTCACATCTCCAGTCATCACCCAGACACGTCCCCTGGTGTTACCTTATAATGCCCCATTCCCAGCAGTCACCTCTCCAGTCATCACCCAGACACGTCCCCTGGTGTTATTGTATAATGTACCATTTCCAGCAGTCACCTCTCCAGTCATCACCCATACACATCCCCTGGTGTTACTGTATAATGTCCCATTCCTAGAAGTAACCTCTCCAGTCATCACCCGGACACATCCCCTGGTGTTACTGTATAATGCCACATTCCCAGCAGTCACCTCTCCAGTCATCACCCGGAAACATCCCCTTGTGTTACTGTATAATGCCCCATCAATATCATTGTAAATACTACCAGATCCCCTCACTTCCCCAGTCATGTCCCTATATTATTACTATAGATATAAGTGGTTATTGTGACACTCCCAGACCCCCTCTCCTTCCCAGTCATGTCCCTGTATGATTACTATAGATATAAGTGATGTCACTGTGACACTACCAGATTCCCCCGCCTCCACAGTCATGTCCTTGTATTATTACTATAAATATAAGTGACATCATTGTGACGCTCCCAGATCCCTTCACCTACTGTCATGTCCCTATATTATTACTATAGATATAAGTGATGTCACTGTGGCACTCCCAGATCCCCTCACCACCCCAGTCATGTCCCTGTATTATTACTACAGTAGTAAGTGATGTCACTGCGACTCACCTCCCCAGTCAAGTCCCAGTATTATTATTATAAAAATGTGATGTCACTATGATGCTCCCAGACCCACTCACCTCCCCAGTCATATCCTTGTATTATTACTAGATATATAAGTGATGTCACTGTGACACTCACAGATCCCCTTACCTCCCCAGTCATGTCCCTGTATTATTACTATAGATATAAGTGGTCACTGTGATGCTCCCAGATCCCCACACCTCCCCAGTCATGTCCCTGTATTATTACTATAGATATAAGTGCTGTCACTGTGACACTTCCAGATCCCCTCACCTCTCCAGTCATGTCCCCGAATTATTACTATAGATATGTGATGTCACAGTGACACTCCCAGATCCTCTCACCTCCCCAGTCATGTCCCTGTATTATTACTATAGATATAAGTGATGTCACTGTGACATTTTCAGACCCCCTCACCAATCCAGTCACGTCCCTGTATTATTACTATAGATATAAATTATGTCACTGTGATGCTGCCAGATCCACTGACCACCCCAATCATGTCCCTGTATTATTATAGATATTAGTGATGTCACTGTGACACTTCCAGATCCCCTCACCTCTCCAGTCATGTCCCTATATTATTACTAAAGATATGAGTGATGTCACTGTGACACTCCTAGACCCCCTCACCTCCCCACCACCCCAGTCATGTCTCTGTATTATTATTATAGATATAAGTGATGTCACTGTGACACTACCAGACTCCCCCACTTCTCTAGTCATGATCTTGTATTACTATAAATATAAGTGACATCATTGTGACGCTCTCAGATCCCTTTACCTCTCCAGTCATGTCCCTGTATTAATATAGATATGTGATGTCACTGTGGCACTCCCAGATCCCCTCACCTCCCCAGTCATGTCCCAATATTATTATTATTACATATATAAGTGATGTCACTGTGACATTACCAGATCCCCTCACCTCCCCAGTCATGTCTCTGTATTATTACTATAGATATAAGTGATGTCACAGTGACATTCCCAGATCCCCTCACCTCCCCAGTCATGTCCTTGTATTATTATTATAAATATAAGTGACATCACTGTGATGGTCCCAGATCCCCTCACCTCCCCAGTCATGTCCCTTTATTATTACTATAGATATAGGTGATGTCACTTTGACACTCCCAGATCCCTTGACCTCCCCAGTCATGTCCCTGTATTATTACTAGAGATATAAGCAATGTCACAGTGATACACCCAGATCCCCTCACCTCCCCAGTTATGTCACTTGGATACTAAAGTTTCAACAATAAATGGATACAAAGTATTTAAAAGAAACAATAATGGTGAATTGTATCAGTTGAAGAAAACTATTTAGTATTATCCTGTATTTATGTGGTGCCATAAGGGATCCACAGCACCCATTACATAGTACATAAACAAATGAGCAAAAATAAAATAAACTTACAGTTTGAGACAATATAGGAAAAATACAAGATTTATACAGAAAACCGGGGGTTAGGTGCCATCAAAGGGAGTACGGAGTATAAGATAGTGTAAGTAAGAGAAGGCAAAGCCCATGATGGAGAAGGTCCTGCTCTTGCGAACTTACAATCTAAAAGGTGAAGGGCTAAGACACCAGGGTGACATAGAAGGGTTAGACTGTGAGCGTGGACAAGACGGTTAGGAGGATAGTTGGCTGGGGTTGGTGAAGAAGTGGGTCTTGAAAGCCCAATTGAAGATTTGTAGGAAGGTGGAGAGTCGGATGGGGAGAGGTAGAGAATTCCAGAGAAAGAGAGCAGCTCGTGAGAAATCTTGTAGGTAGGAGTGGGAGGAGGTGAGGAGGCGGCGTGCATTAGAAGAGCGAAGAGAACGGGTGGGAGAGTAAAGGGAGATAAGGTCAGAGATGTAAATGGGAGAGGAGTGGGTGAGGGCTTTGTAAGTGAGTGTGAGAAGTTTGAATTGGATTCTGAAGGGGAAGGAGAGCCAGTGAAGGGCTTGTAGGAGAGGGGAGGTGGACGTAGTACATGAGGAAGATGAGCCAGGCAGCAGCATTGAGGGTAGATTGGAGTGGAGTTATGTATGTGTTATGGGTGCCAGTCAGGAGGAGATTACAGTAGTCCAGTCTGGATATGACCAGTGAGTGGCTCAGAGACTTGGTGGAATTCTGGGTGAGAAAGGGTCTAATCTTGGAAATATTTTTTAGATGAAAACGGCAGCACCGTGAGAGATGCTGAATGTGTGGTGTGAAGGAGAGGGAGGATGGAAGGATTACTCCAAGACAGCGCACTTGGGGGCTAGAGGAGTGCCATCAATAGATAATGAGATTGTAGGAGGTGAGGTTATGCGGGAGGGAGGGAAGATGATCAGCTCGGTCTTAGACATGTTAGGTGTAATAAAGCGCTGGAACATCCATCGACAGTTGGAGATACGAGTAAGGAGAGCAGGAGAGAGGTCCGGAGAGAGGAAAGATAGATTTGAGTGTCATCAGCATAAAGATGATATTGGAAATCAAAAGAACTAATGAGCTTACCTAGTGAGGACGTATAGAGAGAGAAACAAAGAGGACCAAGGACAGAACCTTGGGGGACACCTACTGTTAGTGGAAGAGGGAGGAGCTGGAGTCATGAGAGGAGACAGAGAAAGAATGGTCAGAGAGGCAGGAAGACAGCCAGGAGAGGGCAGTATCACGCAGACCAATGGAGTGAAGGATTTGCAGTAGGAGAGGGTGGTCCACAGTGTCAAAAGCAGCAGAGAGGTCAAGAAGAACAAGTAGAGAGTAGGATTTAGCAGCATGGAGGTCATTGCAGACTTTTGTAAGGGCAGTTCACTGGAGTGGGGAGGACGGAAGCCAGACTGGAATGGGTCAAGCAGTGAGTGTGAGGAACGAAAGGAAGTAAATATTATAACACAGGCCGCTGCCCCTGTAGAGTAGGATGCCACAGGCCGCTCCTCCTGTTTATTATGACAACACAGGCCTCTCTTCTTCTCTATTATGACAACACAGGATGCTACCCCTGTAAATTATGACAACACAGGATGCTACCCCGGTATACTATGACAACACAAGATGCTACCCCTGTATATTATGACAACACAGGCCACTCCCCCTGTATATTATGACAAAACAGGCCACTCCCCCTGTATACTATGACAACACAGGATGCTACCCCTGTATACTATGACAGCACAGGATGCTACCCCTGTATATTATGACAATACAGGACACTCCCCCTGTATATTATAACAACACAGGCCGCTCGCTCTGTATACTATGACAACACAGGCCGCTCCCCGTGTATACTATGACAGCACAGGATGCTACCCCTGTATATTATGAAAACATAGGCCACTCCCCCTGTATATTATGACAGCACAGGCCGCTCCCCTTGTATGCTATGACAGCACAGGATATTACCCCTGTATATTATAACACAGGCCACTCCTCCTGTCTATTATGACAACACAGGCCACTCCTTCTGTATAGAAAGACAATACATGCCACTCACACTATATAATATTAGTAACAAGACACCAAAGCCCCCTTCCCCTGTATAACAGGACGTCACAATCCACTACCCCTGTATAGAAGGATGCCACAGGCCACTCCCCCTGTAGAGTAGGAAAACATATGCTGCTCCCCTGTATATTAAACAGCTCCTCTGTATATTAAAACAACACAGTCCACTCCCTCTGTATAGTAATAAAACACAGGCCACTATCTCTGTATAGCAAGACAATACAGGTCGCTACCCCTGTATAGTACAATGCCACAGGACAGAACACATTAATGTCTCGTGTGTGCGGTAACGGCGCGGTCCGCGCCACCTGTATTGCGGTAACGGCGGGGTCTGCGCCACCTGTATTACGGTAACGGCTGGGTCTGCGCCACCTGTATTACGGTAACGGCTGGGTCTGCGCCACCTGTATTGCGGTAACGGCGGGGTCTGCACCACCTGTATTACGGTAACGGCGTGGTCTGCACCACATGTATTACGGTAACGGCGGGATCTGCGCCACCTGTATTACGGTAATGGCGGAGTCTGCGCCACTTGTATTACGGTAACGGCGGGGTCTGCGCCACCTGTATTACGGTAACGGTGGGGGGTCTGTGCCACCTGTATTATGGTAACGGTGGGGCCTGCGCCCACCTGTATTACGGTAACGGCGGGGTCTGCGCCACCTGTATTACGGTAACGGCGGGGTCAGCGCCACCTGTATTACGGTAATGGCGGGATCTGCGCCACCTGTATTACGGTAATAGGACACTAGAGTGTCAGCCACCTGTACAGGGATAATGCAGCACCAGAGGCTGCTCCAGCTGCACTATAACAAGGCACCAGAGGCTGCTCCCCCTGTAGTACAGAACCTGACACCAGAGCTGCTCAGCCTATAGAATAATAATAATAATAATAATATCATTACCTGCTGCCAGACACAGCAATGGCTGCTCTCTGCTCCTGCTGCCTTGTGGGAATGATAGAAGGAAGGCGGAGCTCAGACCAGGGGGAAATGGCCGCCGCTCCTGACGTCACTACACGGCCATGGAACCTATTGCTGCTTTAGCTGCTGCCTGATTGGTCTACAAGAAAATGGCCGCCGGCCTCCTGCACTGAGGACATGTATGGTAATAATCATAACAGAACACGGGCTGTGGGCGGGGTGTGGGAGGGGAGGGGCCTGTCACCAGGAAGCAGCCCAAGCCAATCATCCCCTACTTCCGGCCTGTGCGTTCCACCTTACTTCCGGTCACTGCATTCCATTCAAGCCTCAGTGTCCGTAGAGATCAGGTAATGGCGTCTTACTATACAGGGGGAGCAGCCTGTGGTGTCCAGTTAGTATTATACAGGGGGAGAAACCTGTAGTGTCCTGTTGTTGTTATTATTATAATTTTATTATTTTTATACAGGAGGAGCAGCCTGTGGTGTCCTGTTGTTATTATTTTATTATTATACAGGAGGAGCAGCCTGTGGTGTCCAGTTATAATTATTATACAGGGGGAGCAGACTGTGGTGTCCTGTTTATAATTATTATACAGGAGGAGCAGCCTGTGGTGTCCTGATATTATTATTATTATTATTATTATTATTATTATTAATAATATTATAATACAGGGGGAGCAGCCTGTGGTGTCCTCTTAATATTATTATACAGGGGGAGCACCGTGTGGTGTCCAGTTATTATTATTATTAGTATTATTATTATTATTATTATTTTACAGGAGGAGTGGCCTGTGGTGTATTATTATTATACAGGAGGAGCATCCTGTGGTGTCCTGTTGTTATTATTATTTGTATTATTATTTTACAGAGCAAGGAGCCTGTGGTATCCTCTTATTATTAATATTATACAGGAAGAGCAGCCTGTGGTATCCTGTTATTATGATTAAGGAGAAGCAGCCTGTGATGTCCTGTTGTTATGGTTATACAGGAGGAGTAGCCTTTGGTGTCCTGTTATTATACAGGTGAGCAGCCTGTGGTGTCCTATTATTATTATTATACAGGGTGAGCAGCCTGTGGTGTCCTATTATTATTATTATTATTATTATGCAGGAGGAGCAGCTTATGGTGTCCTGTTGTTGTTGTTGTTGTTATTAATATTATTATTATACAGATGGAGCAGCCTGTTGTGTATTATTATTATTATTATTAATATTATTATTATTATAAGTATTATACAGTGGGAGCAGCCTGTGGTGTCCTATTATTATCATTATTTTGCATGGGTTGCAGCCTGTGGTGTCCTGTTGTTGTTGTTATACAGGGGGAGCGGCCTGTGGTGTCCTGGTATTGTACAGAGGGAGCGGCCTGTCGTGTCCTGTTGTTATTATTATTATTATACATGGGGAGCAGCCTGTCGTGTCATTTTATTATTACTATTAAGGAACAGCAGAATGTGGTGTCCTGTTGTTATTAGTGTTATACAGAAGGAGCAGGTTTTTGTGTACTGTTATTATTATACAGGGACAGCAACTTGTGTTGTCCTGGTATAGTTATTATACATTGGGAGTGGTGGTGATGTCCTACAATACAGGAGGAATGGTCTGAGGTGTCCTGCTTTTAAAGACATCTGTTATTATTTTCATACTGGGGTGCAGCCTTTAGTGTCATTATTATTATTATTACTATTAATTTTATTATATGTAATTGTGGGGATTGAAAATTTTACAAAAATTTTAGGATATATTAAAGCAGAGACCATAATATCCCTGGCATGTGTAACAGAAGATAATTAGAGCATTATGAAGAAAATGTATATCACACTCCTGGGAGTGTCACAGTGTCATCATTTCTATCTATAGTAATAATACAAGGACATGACTGGGGAGGTGAGGGGATCTGGGAGTGTCACAGTGACATCGCTTACATCTATAGTAATAATACAGGGACATAACTGGGGAGGTGAGGGAATCTGGGAGCATCATAGTGATATCACTTATATCTATAGTTATAATACAGGGAGGTGAGGGTACAGTGATACAGTGATATTGATGTCTCCCCTATTTCACAGGGTTAAACAGTGGTAAAGAAGACATCCGATCGCATTGTGTTAGGAGGACTGAGCAGAGCCCAGAGCCCCATCACGGTGCCTCCACCTCACTCACTGATACATGAGACACAATAACCAAAAGATCCTGGAACTTACCAACAAGACGATTCAGCTGCTGACTGGAGAGGTGACTTTTGGGTATGGGACATTATACAGTAACATCGGGGGACGTTTCTGGGTGATGACTGGAGAGGTGACTGCTGGGAATGGGGTATTATACAGTAACGCCAGGGGATGTGTCTGGGTGATGACTGGAGAGGTGACTGCTGGGAATGGGGTATTATACAGTAATGCCAGGGGATGTGTCTGGGTGATGACTGGAGAGGTGACTGCTGGGAATAGGACATTATACAGTAACACCGGAGGACGTTTCTGGGTGATGACTGGGGAGGTGACTGCTGGGAATGGGACATTATACAGTAACACCAGGGGATGTGTCTGGGTGATGACTGGGGAGGTGACTGCTGGGAATGGGACATTATACAGTAACACCAGGGGATGTGTCTGGGTGATGACTGGAGAGGTGACTGCTGGGAATAGGACATTATACAGTAACACCGGGGGATATGTCTGGGTGATGACTGGAGAGGTGATTGCTGGGAATGGGACATTATACAGTAACACCAGGGGATGTGTCTGGGTGATGACTGGAGAGGTGACTGCTGGGAATAGGACATTATACAGTAACACCAGGGGATGTGTCTGGGTGATAACTGGAGAGGTGACTGCTGGGAATGGAGCATTATACAGTAACACCAGGGGATGTGTCTGGGTGATGACTGGAGAGGTGACTGCTGGGAATGGGACATTATACAGTAACACAAGGGGATGTATCTGGGTGATGACTGGAGAGGTGACTTCTGGGAATGGGATATTATACAGTAACACCAGGGGATGTGTCTGGGTGATGACTGGAGAGGTGACTGCTTGAAATGGGACATTATACAGTAACACCAGGGGATGTGTCTGGGTGATGACTGGAGAGGTGACTGCTGGGAATGGGACATTATACTGTACCACCAGGGGACCTATCTGGGTGATGACTGGAGAGGTGACTGCTGGGAATGCAGCATTATACAGTAACAACGGGGGACGTGTCTGGGTGATGACAGGAGAGGTGACTTCTGGGATTGGGGCATTATACAGTAACACCAGGGGATGTGTCTGGGTGATGACTGTATCACTGTGTGTGTCAGGTATCTATAGGGTATCAGGATGTCACTGTCTATGTCTCCATGCAGGAGGTGGAGTATATAGAGGAACACAGGGGTCTGTACAAGGACGTGATAATGGAGAATCACCGGCCCCTCACATCATTGGGTAAGAGGAGACTGTCATGTATTGCACAGGGGAGAGCAGGTATGGGAGTCCCTATATACACACATCATCTGATAATCACATATATATATATATATATATATATATACTGTACTCAGTCACTGTGTGTCTCCTACAGATGGGCCCAGTAACAGAGATACCCCAGAGAGATGTCCCCGTCCTCTGTATTCCCAGGATTGTACAGAGGAGAATCACAGGATCCCACAGGAGGATCAGGTAGGTGGGATTTAGGGTCTCACCCATATACCAAAGTTACTGTCCCTCTGATCTGTAAAGACGCTGTGTGTGTATTATGCGCTGATGTTATACTTTCTCCTGCAGGGTCCACAGGTTATCCACAGTATAACTTTGGGACATGAGGTAGCGACTGCGGATTGGCACCAACGATCAAAGCTTTTGGCCTTCCAGAATGCAATGGGCCTATATCCTATTCTATCTCCTATATCCCCGCCTCCTGGCTCAGGCAAATCAGTTTTTTGTTTGGTGCGGCAGGAGCCGGACCATGGTCAGAGGGCTTCTGTTTTTTTATTTTTAGAGTCTTACTCTTTTTTGAGTGATTCGTACCTTAGAAAGAGTCGCTCCAACAATTCCCGCTGGGTCGCAAAAACGCTTACCCATGAGTACAGTGCTGTTTCGGCGGGCGTCTGTGTAGGATGTACTAGCAAGTCCAGCAGACGTTACCAGGCTGTGCCCGGAGCACAGGGAATAGGTAAAGCGTTGGTTCTGTTAAGCGGGAAACGCGAGACACAGCCGCACTGTTTTGGGAGGAGACTACCAAACAGTCTCTGATGCGGCTGCCACCCTGGGTTCACCAGCGCTAGGCCTCAGGTATTATAGGCTCCAGGAGTAGTATGAGGCCGGGATCCCTGGGCTTGATGTCAGCAGTGGGGAGTAAGACGCTCTCCCGGTTCATGACCAGTTTCCTCCGAGTTTCCCACCATGAATTGATTTCCTGCTTCCGTCTGAGACGCTGTGTATCTAAAGGACCCAGTCGCAGCTTAGGCGGCTGTGTGACTTGTGCGTCGGTGTTCATTTGGGCGTCTGTGTTCACTGTAGGTCACTAATAGCGTCTAGATCCACTCAGCGTTCACTAACGTATTGATCGATCCTGGAAGCGGGGTGAAGTCTCCCTGTATCCCACTCTCCTGAGCCAGGTGATACAGCACTGAGTCTCTATCTACCTTTGAGTACGAATATTTGGATACTGTAAGTGATTGATGCATATGAGTCTGTAAATTATTGCTGCTGTTTCTTTCGCTGTTCTAGAATACATTTAAAGTCCTATATAAGGTAATGCAGTAATGTTTCTCCTATATACCTGAAATGTATCTGTAGTTGAATATGTGCTCATATTGCTTACTATACCAATGTATAACCTGTGACTGATTGCTTGTATGATTGCTGACTTTACTATAATTCTGTCAGTTTTCTGTGTATTTCAATCCTCAATGCTGGTGCAAAGCAGGGAGGGATCGGATTGTATGTCACTTTAATAAGTTTGAAAGTGATTTCAGTCACAAATTGTGTAGATAACACTGTACAGGTGTGTGATTTGTTTATCATGTCTAAAAGAGGCAAGGGTGAGGAGGATACACTCTCCACAGCAGCACCAACACTAATTTCATGTTTGTCTTGTAAAGCTGGGTTAACCTCTCAGGATTTGGTTCAAAATGGATTATGTGCAAATTGTTTTAGCTCTCACCAAAGCTTCTTGAATAATCCAAGGCAGGCACAGGTTCAAATGGAACCCCCATGTGCTACGTTTGCACAGTCATTACCCAGTATAGCTGAGAGGATAATGCCATCTCCCATACCAGGGATAGGTTATCCTATTAACCCTTACATGCAACATTCCACCTGGGGTTTATCATATCAGTACAGGTATTTGCAGCCTTTCAACAAAAACAGGCTGAAAGGCTGATGGAAAGTAAATCACATAGACATGAAACAACATCTTCACAGTCTACACATGTTTCAGATGGGGATACTTTGGAGTATGAGAACTCATCGCACTCCGGGTCTGCATACAGAGATGAGGATAAAGGTCAGTGGACAAACCTGAGCTAATTAGTGCTATGAAGGCCTTTCTATCCTTAGAAGAAGCAGCAGAGCCTTTGTTAAAATCCAAGGCACCTGTGTTTAAACGTCCCAAAACAGGACCGAATTTCCTGGGTCAGAGCAGCGGACGGAAATTATGCAAGAGGCTTGGGTAACACCCAGTAAGAAGTTTAGAATTCCAAAGAAAAGGAATTCCCATTATCCTCTTCCAGGTGGGGACTGTTTAAAAAGAGAGGTGGCTCCCAAAGTTGATACACGTCGTTCAACTGGTGCGAAAATCTACATTACCTCTGCCTTCAACATCATTAAATGATGTCATGGATAGGAAAATAGATGGGTTTTTTTAAAACCATTTTCTTCCTGTCTGAGGCAGTCATAAGACCAGCCATGGCTTTAGCCTGGATGGCAAAAGCAGTGGCGGCCCGGGCTGATGCATTGGAGGATGATCTCTCATTGGCATCTAGAGAGCAAAAATCCCATATTGCACATATTAAACAGGCGGCTATGTTTATGGAAGAAGCAGCCTTGGACATGGGTACTATTGTCTCTCAAGCATCAGCCTCAGCAGTAGCAGCTCGCAGAGCGGTCTGGCTACGTACATGGGAAGCTGTCTCAGAGTCCAAGGAGGTTCTAGAGTCTTTGCCTTTTTCTGGAGATATTCTTTTTGGTAAAGAATTAAACATTATTTTGTAGTCAGAGGCATACTCCAAGAAAGTGAAGTTTCCTTCCACACACAAATCCAAACCTAGGTTTCCAGCTTTTCAGGCCTTTTGGACTCAAGGAAAGGGTTATGGCAAACAGTCCCAATCTGACAAGTCTGGGAAAACTAAAAAGCTTTGGGCTACCAGAGTCAGAAGATAAGCCATCAGCCTGATGGTGCGGGCCTCCACCTGGGGGGACCCCAGGGTGGGAGGAAGACTTCTTAATTTTGCACATGTCTGGCAACAGTCTGACACAGATGCCTGGGTGCAAGAAGCGGTATCTCACGGTTATGCATTTGCTTTCAAGAAACACCCTCCACAAAGGTTTTTTTGTACCAGCCCGTCTTCATTGGAAATGAAGACCAGGGCTATTTCAGGAGTTGCTTCAGTCAGGAGTGATAATTCCAGTTCCCCTGCACAACGAGGACAAGGTTTTTATTTCAACCTGTTTCTAGTTCAGAAACAGAAACTTGAGATTGACCATACTCAATCTCAAGGTGCTGAACAAGTACGTTTGGGTGCTTCGGTTTCATGTGGAGACTTTACGTTCCATTATTTTGGCCATGGAGCTGGAGGATTTGATGGTATCTCTAGATATCCAGGATGATTACCTGCATGTTGCTATAGCACTGTCCTATCAGTGCTATCTCAGGTTTGCTACCCTCCAGCAATACTTTCAGTTTCAGGCCCTACCATTTGGACTGGCCACAGCTCCCAGAGTATTCAGCAAAATTATGGTGGTAATGGCGGCTTATCTTCGTCGACAAGGGATAAGGAGTTTTCCATACCTCTACGACCTATTAATCCTGGCACAATCTGAGGAATTGCTTCAGTGTCATCTGCAACAGACTATAGCTTGTTGAGAGAGACACGGTTGGCTCATAAATTGGGAAAAGTCGTCCCTGGTTCCGTCACAGCGAATGACTCACTTGGGGGCTGTGTTGGATTCGGGTCTCTAGAGAATAATTTTACCTCTGAACAAAACGTACAAAATTCAGTAAAGGATTCAGGAGCTACTACACAGTCAAAGGGTATCCACTCACGCAGCAATGCGTGTGATGGGTTTGATGGTGTTGAGATTCGACATGGTGGAGTATGCTCAGTTCCACTCGAGGCCTCTTCAATGTCTGATCCTTTCCAAATGGAATGGTTTTCATCAGACAATAAAAACTCAGACTATGGTCCTTCCTCTGGAATTAAGGAGGTCATTAGCCTGGTGGCTACAGACAACCCATCTGGACAAAGGGAGACCCTTTTGGATATCATATTGGGAAATTCTGACAACCGATGCCCTTAAGGGTTGGGGAGCAGTGTCAGGAAGAAGTTGCTTCCAAGGACAGTGGACCAAGAAAGACAATTGCCTGACAATAAATATATTGGAACTTCGGGCCATTTATATGGCACTCATTCAAGGGAAACCAGTTAAAATCCGCTCGGACAATGCAACAATAGTAGCGTATCTCAATCATCAAGGAGGAAGTCGTAGCCAAAAAGCAGTGAAGGATGTAAGCCGCACGTTAAGGTGGGCAAAACTTCATCATCCAGCCTTGTCTGCAGTGTTTTTTCCGGGAGTCCTAAATTGGAAGCAGATTTTCTCAGTCGACACGCCATTCATGCAAATGAATGGGCCTTACACACCGAGGTGTTCCAGATTCTGGTAGACAAGTGGATGTTACCGGAGATAGATCTCATGGCATCCCGTCAGAAGAATAAAGTTCAGGCATACTGGTCAAAAACAAAGGATCCCAGGACGACCTTTGTGGATGTCAGTGAAATGGGAATTTTGTCTGGCCAATGTGTTTTCACCAATCGCCCTGTTACCTAGGGTGATGCGATAGGCAAAACAGGGAAAGGACACCGTGATACTAATAGCTCCGGCTTGGCACAGAAGACATTGGTACACAGATCTGCAGAGGATGTTGATGGATGCTCCATTTCTACTCCCTCAACATCCAGATCTGCTGTCTCAGGGTCCTTTTTTTTCACAAACATGTGGATCGACAGTCTTTGACGGCGTGGCTCTTGAGACTTCCATTATGAAAGCAAGAGGATTCTCACAACAGGTAATTCAAACAATGCTTAGAGCAAGGAAACCTTCCTCAGCTTGCATTTATCACCGAATATGGCAAGCCTATATTCAGTGGTGCAGTGACCGGAAATTTGACCCTTGGTCTTTCAGAGTTTCCAGAGTCCTAACATTCCTTCAGGCAGGAATGGACAAAGGACCACATGTGGCTTCCTTGAAAGTGCAGGTGTCAGCATTGCCTGTATGGTTCCAAAAGAAAATTACTAACCTACAGGATGTTTGCACTTTCTTCCAGGAAACGCTTCACATCCAACCTCCCTGCAGTGCCTTGAGATATAAGTTTAGTCCTAAAGGCACTTCAAGTTGATCCATTTGAACCACTAAAGCAGGTGGATCTTAAATGGTTGACAGCTAAAGCTCTCTTTCTACTGGTTGTTGCTTCAGCTAGAAGAGTGTCAGATACGGGCATTATTATGTCGTCCTCCATTTCTGATTTTTCATCCAGATAAGCGGTTCTTAGAACCAAATCTTGTTATCTTGCTATAGTGGTGTCTAAATTCCATCTTAACAAAGAAATTGTTGTCCCGGCCTTCCAAGGGACGGACTTTTCTGCGGAAGATGCATCATTGGACATAGTTCTTGCCTTAAGGATCTACGTGGATCATATCAGTGCCATCAGAAAGACAGACACTCTCTTTGTTCTCTATGGATTTTACAATAGAGGATTGCCTGCTGACAAGCAGACACTGGCGAGGTGGCTTCGGATGACTATTTCAGAAGCATATTCTCAAGCTGAACTCCCTATTCTGGCTAATATCTCTGCTCACCCTACACGTAAGGAAGGTCCATCATGGGCAGCACAACGTAGTGCTTCAGCTAAACAGATATGTAAGGCAGCCACATGGTCTTCCATTAACACATTCATTAGACATTATACCTTTAATACCGCAGAACGCTGAATTCAGGCAAAAGATTCTCCTGTCCAATCAGGAGCGTCCCACCCACTAAATTTGCTTTGGGACATCCCAATGTTATCCTGTGGATAACCCGTGGACCCTGCAGGAGAAATAATAGTTATGGTAGACTTACCATTTGATAACTCTATTTCTCCTTAGTCCACAGTACCCACAGGGATCCCACCCTGACGCTCCTGATTTGAGGATCCTTTCACCTACTAACATCTTCCATCTTGTACGGAAGGGTGTGCATGTGTGTTCTTCTCGCCTGATTAGGTCTCTTTATGATGCTTCTGCCTTGAGCTTTGGAAAACAACTGAATTACCTGAGCCATGAGGCGGGGATTTAGGGGACTGGCCTGTTGCATTCTGGGAGGCCGAAAGCTTTTGATCGTTGGTGCCAATCCGCTGACGCTACCTCATATCCAAATGTATATCCTGTGGATACTGTGGACTTATGAGAAATAGAGTTATCAACGGTAAGTCTACCATAACTATTTTTCACCTCAGTTTAAACTGACTGTATGCAAATATCATTTCTCTGACGTCCTAGTGGATGCTGGGAACTCCGGAAGGACCATGGGGAATAGCGGCTCCACAGTAGACTGGGCACAAAAGTAAAGCTTTAGGACTACCTGGTGTGCATTGGCTCCTCCCCGTATGACCCTCCTCCAAGCCTCGGTTAGATTTTTGTGCCCGACCGAGCAGGGTGCAATCTAGGGGGCTCTCCTGAGCTTCTTAGAAAAAGTTAGTTTTAGGTTTCTTATTTTCAGTGAGACCTTCTGGCAACAGGCTCACTGCATCAAGGGACTAAGAGGAGAAGAAGCGAACCTGCCTGCTTGCAGCCAGCTTGGGCTGCTTAGGCTACTGGACACCATTAGCTCCAGAGGGACCGAACACAGGCCCAGCCTCGGAGTCCGGTCCCAGAGCCGCGCCGCTGGCCCCCTTACAGAGCCAGAAGCAAGAAGAGGTCCGGAAAATTGGCGGCAGAAGACATCAGTCTTCAACAAGGTAGCGCACAGCACTGCAGCTGTGCGCCATTGCTCCTCAGGCACACTTCACACTCCGGTCACTGAGGGTACAGGGCGTAGTGTTCACTTTAGGATTTTTTTAGGGCAGGGTGCTGATCACTGAGGAGGGCACATTTTAATTTTGAAGGGCACATTTTTGGAGTGACGCTTTGCGCACAAAGCATAGCGCATATGTCTATAGTTGTTACACATATATTTTCCCCTTGGTGTATCATATACCGATACATACATACATATAGGAGACGTATGTAACACCCAACATCTGTACTGAGAAAAATACTGTATATATCCAGTCTTCTTGAAAGAATGGCTGTAGCATATAAATAAGTAGATAATGAAGGTTTCTTCCAGCACTGAAGTAGTTCTATTCCTTATGTTTTATAAAACAGCAACGTTAAGCAGAGGGTTAAAATATTTAGGTACAAAATAAGTCTGTTCTTCTACTAGTGAAATAGTGTAAGCAGTACATGCTCACTGCTTACCCTGTTCTTTCCCTCTTTATCAGAATGTTGTTTTATACAGGAGCCACAGCAGTGATGTCATTTCCTCCTCTTCTATCCCATTCGCAGAGGACAGAAATTGTGTTCCAATTTAACATGCACTCTGACTGTTGCATTCTGTATACAAGGAGGTGATTTCTGGTCCTGCAGGGTGCACTGAGAAAGGGCAGGGTGCTTTTTCACATTTGAAAAATGGGCAGGGTGCAGCACCCTGCTGAAACAGCCTAGAAGGAACACTAAGGGCGCTAGGGGGGGGCGCCCTGAGCAGCAATATAAACACCTTGGCTGGCGAAAATACACCACATATAACCCCCAGGGCTATGTGGATGTATTTTAACCCCTGCCAGAATACAGCAAAAAGCGGGAGAAAAGTCAGCCGAGAAGGGGGCGGGGCCTATTTCCTCAGCACATTGGCGCCATTTTCCATCACAGCTCCGCTGGAAGGACGTCTCCCTGACTCTCCCCTGCAGTCCTGCACTACAGAAAAGGCTAAAAAAGAGAGGGGGGGCACTAATTTGGCGCAGTTTGATAAGATCAGCAGCTATAAGGGGAAAACACATTATATAGTGGTATCCCTGTGTATATATAGCGCTCTGGTGTGTGCTGGCATACTCTCCCTCTGTCTCCCCAAAGGGCTAGTGGGGTCCTGTCCTCTATCAGAGCATTCCCTGTGTGTGTGCGGTGTGTCGGTACGATTGTGTCAACATGTTTGAGGAGGAAAATGATGTGGAGGCGGAGCAATTGCCTGTAATAGAGATGTCACCCCCTAGGGAGTCGACACCTGAATGGATGGGCTTATGGAAGGAATTACGTGACAGTGTCAGTTCTTTACAAAAGACAGTTGACGACATGAGACAGCCGGCTACTCAGCTTGTGCCTGTCCAGGCGTCTCAAAGGCCATCAGGGGCTCTAAAACGCCCGTTACCTCAGATGGCAGATACAGACGCCGACACGGATACTGACTCCAGTGTCGACGATGAAGAGACGAATGTGACTTCCAGTAGGGCCACACGTTACATGATTGAGGCTAGGAAAAATGTTTTACATATTTCTGGTAATACAAGTACCACTAAAAAGGGTATTATGTTTGGTGAGAAAAAACTGCCTGTAGATTTTCCTGCATCTGAGGAATTAAATGAAGCGTGTGATGAAGCGTGGGTTTCCCCCGATAAAAAACTGTTAATTCCTAAAAAGTTATTAGCATCATACCCCTTCCCGCCAGAGGATAGGGCACATTGGGAAACACCCCCTAGGGGGTGGATAAAGCGTTCACACGCTTGTCTAAACAGGTGGCACTACCCTCTCCTGAGACGGCCGCCCTTAAGGAACCTGCTGACAGAAAGCAGGAGAATATCCTAAAATGTATATACACTCACACGGGTGTTATACTGCGACCAGCAATCGCCTCAGCCTGGATGTGCAGTGCTGGGGTGGCTTGGTCGGATTCCCTGATGGACAATATTGATACCCTAGACAGGGACAGTATATTACTGACTATAGAGCATTTAAAAGATGCATTTTCTATATATGCGTGATGCACAGAGGGATATCTGCCGACTGGCATCAAGTCTAAGTGCGCTTTCCATTTCTGCCAGTAGAGGGTTATGGACACGACAGTGGTCAGGTGATGCGGATTCCAAAAGGCATATGGAAGTATTGCCTTATAAAGGGGAGGAGTTATTTGGGGTAGGTCTATCAGACCTGGTAGCCACGGCAACTGCTGGGAAATCCACATTTTTACCCCAGGTAGCCTCTCAACATAAGAAGACGCCGTATTATCAGGCGCAGTCCTTTCGGCCCCATAAGGGCAAGCGGGCAAAAGGCTCCTCTTTTCTGCCCCGTGGCAGAGGGAGAGGAAAAAGGCTGCAGCAAACAGCCAGTTCCCAGGAACAGAAGCCCTCTCTCGTTTCTGCCAAGTCCTCAGCATGACGCTGGGGCTTTACAAGCGGACTCAGGCACGGTGGGGGCCGTCTCAAAAATTTCAGCGTGCAGTGGGCTCACTCGCAAGTGGACCCCTGGATCCTTCAGGTGGTATCTCAGGGGTACAAATTGGAATTCGAGACGTCTCCCCCTCGCCGTTTCCTAAAGTCTGCTTTACCGACGTCTCCCTCCGACAGGGAGGCGGTATTGGAAGCCATTCACAAGCTGTATTCCCAGCAGGTGATAATCAAGGTACCCCTCCTGCAACAGGGAAAGGGGTATTATTCCACGCTGTTTGTAGTACCGAAGCCGGACGGCTCGGTGAGACCGATTTTAAATCTAAAATCCTTGAACACTTACATACAGAGGTTCAAATTCAAGATGGAGTCACTCAGAGCAGTGATTGCGAACCTGGAAGAAGGGGATTATATGGTGTCTCTGGACATCAAGGATGCTTACCTCCATGTCCCAATTTACCCTTCTCACCAAGGGTACCTCAGGTTTGTGGTACAGAACTGTCACTATCAGTTTCAGACGCTGCCGTTTGGATTGTCCACGGCACCCCGGGTCTTTACCAAGGTAATGGCCGAAATGATGATACTCCTTCGAAGGAAGGGAGTTTTAGTTATCCCTTACTTGGACGATCTCCTGATAAGGGCAAGATCCAGGGAACAGTTGGAAGTCGGGGTAGCACTATCTCAGGTAGTGTTGCGGCAGCACGGTTGGATTCTCAATATTCCAAAATCGCAGCTGAT
Source organism: Pseudophryne corroboree (assembly GCF_028390025.1). Lineage (NCBI taxonomy): Eukaryota > Metazoa > Chordata > Amphibia > Anura > Myobatrachidae > Pseudophryne > Pseudophryne corroboree. The sequence goes on along the minus strand of NW_026967576.1, from coordinate 331,098 downwards.
CCCGACGACACGTCTTCTATTCCTAGGGATGATCCTGGACACAGTCCAGAAAAAGGTGTTTCTCCCGGAGGAGAAAGCCAGGGAGTTATCCGAACTAGTCAGAAACCTCCTAAAACCAGGCCAAGTGTCAGTGCATCAATGCACAAAGGTCCTGGAAAAAATGGTGGCTTCCTACGAAGCAATCCCATTCGGCAGATTCCACGCAAGAACTTTCCAGTGGGATCTGCTAGACAAATGGTCTGAGTCGCATCTTCAGATGCATCAGCGGATAACCTTGTCACCAAAGACAAGGGTGTCTCTCCTGTGGTGGTTGCAGAGTGCTCATCTTCTAGAGGGCCGCAGATTCGGCATTCAGGACTGGGTCCTGGTGACCACGGATGCCAGCCTGCGAGGCTGGGGAGCAGTCACACAGGGAAGAAATTTCCAGGGCTTGTGGTCAAGCCTGGAGACATCACTTCACATAAATATCCTGGAGCTAAGGGCCATTTACAATGCTCTAAGCCTAGCAAGACCTCTGCTTCAAGGTCAGCCGGTGTTGATCCAGTCAGACAACATCACGGCAGTCGTCCACGTAAACAGACAGGGCGGCACAAGAAGCAGGAGGGCAATGGCAGAAGCTACAAGGATTCTTCGCTGGGCGGAAAATCATGTGATAGCACTGTCAGCAGTGTTCATTCTGGGAGTGGACAACTGGGAAGCAGACTTCCTCAGCAGGCACGACCTCCACCCGGGAGAGTGGGGACTTCATCCAGAAGTCTTCCACATGATTGTAAACCGTTGGGAAAAACCAAAGGTGGACATGATGGCGTCCCGCCTCAACAAAAAACTGGACAGGTATTGCGCCAGGTCAAGGGACCCTCAGGCAATAGCTGTGGACGCTCTGGTAACACCATGGGTGTACCAGTCAGTGTATGTGTTCCCTCCTCTGCCTCTCATACCCAAGGTACTGAGAATTATAAGACGGAGAGGAGTAAGAACCATACTCGTGGCTCCGGATTGGCCAAGAAGGACTTGGTACCCGGAACTTCAAGAGATGCTCACAGAGGACCCGTGGCCTCTGCCTCTAAGAAGGGACCTGCTCCAGCAAGGACCCTGTCTGTTCCAAGACTTACCGCGGCTGCGTTTGACGGCTTGGCTTTTGAACGCCAGATCCTGAAGGAAAAAGGCATTCCGGAGGAAGTCATCCCTACCCTGATCAAAGCCAGGAAGGATGTAACCGCACAGCATTATCACCGCATTTGGCGAAAATATGTTGCGTGGTGCGAGGCCAGGAAGGCCCCAACAGAGGAATTTCAACTGGGTCGATTCCTGCATTTCCTGCAAACAGGAGTGTCTATGGACCTCAAATTGGGGTCCATTAAGGTTCAAATTTGGGCCCTGTCGATTTTCTTCCAGAAAGAACTGGCATCAGTTCCTGAAGTACAGATGTTTGTCAAGGGAGTGCTGCATATACAGCCTCCTTTTGTGCCTCCAGTGGCACCTTGGGATCTCAATGTAGTTTTGGGGTTCCTCAAATCACATTGGTTTGAACCGCTTAAATCTGTGGATTTAAAATATCTCACATGGAAAGTGGCCATGCTGTTGGCCCTGGCTTCGGCCAGGCGCATGTCAGAATTGGTGGCTTTATCCAGCAAAAGCCCCTATCTGATTTTCCATTCGGACAGGGTGGAATTGAGGACTCGTCCTCAGTTTCTCCCTAAGGTGGTGTCAGCGTTTCACCTGAACCAACCTATTGTGGTGCCTGCGGCTACTAGGGACTTGGAGGACTCCAAGTTGCTAGACGTTGTCAGGGCCCTGAAAATATGTTTCCAGGACGGCTGGAGTCAGAAAATCTGACTCGCTGTTTGTCCTGTATGCACCCAACAAGCTGGGTGCTCCTGCTTCTAAGCAGACTATTGCTCGTTGGATTTGTAGTACAATTCAGCTTGCACATTCTGTGGCAGGCCTGCCACAGCCAAAATCTGTAAATGCCCATTCCACAAGGAAGGTGGGCTCATCTTGGGCGGCTGCCCGAGGGGTCTCGGCTTTACAACTTTGCCGAGCAGCTACTTGGTCAGGGGCAAACACGTTTGCTAAATTCTACAAATTTGATACCCTTGCTGAGGAGGACCTGGAGTTCTCTCATTCGGTGCTGCAGAGTCATCCGCACTCTCCCGCCCGTTTGGGAGCTTTGGTATAATCCCCATGGTCCTTACGGAGTTCCCAGCATCCACTAGGACGTCAGAGAAAATAAGAATTTACTTACCGATAATTCTATTTCTCGTAGTCCGTAGTGGATGCTGGGCGCCCATCCCAAGTGCGGATTGTCTGCAATACTTGTACATAGTTATTGTTAACTAATCGGGTTATTGTTGTTGTGAGCCATCTTTACAGAGGCTCCTCTGTTATCATGCTGTTAACTGGGTTCAGATCACAAGTTGTACGGTGTGATTGGTGTGGCTGGTATGAATCTTACCCGGGATTCATGAATCCTTCCTTATTGTGTATGCTCGTCTGGGCACAGTATCCTAACTGAGGCTTGGAGGAGGGTCATAGGGGGAGGAGCCAGTGCACACCAGGTAGTCCTAAAGCTTTACTTTTGTGCCCAGTCTCCTGCGGAGCCGCTATTCCCCATGGTCCTTACGGAGTTCCCAGAATCCACTACGGACTACGAGAAATAGAATTATCGGTAAGTAAATTCTTATTTTTAGTGGTGTTTTTTTTTGTGTTTTAGGTAGAACGTCTGTCTGATATTAAATCAGAAGACATAGAAGGAGGAGAAGTGACTGATATAAAGAAAGAAGATATAGAGGGAGAAGAAGAGGTGTATGTGACTGATATAAAGGCAGAAGATATAGAGGGAGAAGAAGAGGTGTATGTGACTGATATAAAGGCAGAAGATATAGAGGGAGAAGAAGAGACGTATGTGACTGATATAAAGGCAGAAGATATAGAGGAAGAAGAAGAGACGTATGTGACTGATATAAAGGCAGAAGATATAGAGGGAGAAGAAGAGACGTATGTGACTGGTATAAAGGTAGAAGATATAGAGGAAGAAGAAGAGACGTATGTGACTGATATAAAGGCAGAAGATATAGAGGGAGAAGAAGAGACGTATGTGACTGATATAAAGGCAGAAGATACAGAGGGAGAAGAAGAGACGTATGTGACTGATATGAAGGCAGAAGATATAGAAAGAGAAGAAGAGACGTATGTGACTGATATAAAGGCAGAAGATATAGAGGGAGAAGAAGAGACGTATGTGACTGATATAATGGCAGAAGATAATGAGGGAGAAGAAGAGACGTATGTGACTGATATAAAGGCACAAGATATAGAGGGAGAAGAAGAGACTTATGTGACTGATATAAAGGCAGAAGATATAGAGGGAGAAGAAGAGACGTATGTGAGGGGTGATCAGCAGTGTAAGGAGGAGGAAATCCCTACAGATATCAGCACAGGTAAGTAATAAACACTTATTACAGAAAAGAGTCGCATATTCTCCTTGCTCAGTCACTACAGCAATCTCTTACACTACACCCTCCTCTGTCAGTACAAACTAATGCTGAATATTTATTTTTCCAGCGTGGAGTCAGGAGCCATCAGCCCCTATTATACTCCTGCTCTCCTCCTCACATCATGTCACTGTGTGTTACCAGTCCAGAGATCTGACCAGTCTCCTCCCCACACTCTCTGGTGTATCTCATACATCAGGAGCCATGAGCCTCTATTATTCTCCTCCTCTCCCCCCTCACATCATGTCACTGTGTGGTACCTATGTTTTCACCTGCAGGGTCCACAGTAGTATCCACAGGATATACATTGGGATATGAGGTATCGTCAGCGGATTGGCACCAATGATCAAAAGCTTTCGGCCTCCCAGAATGCAACAGGACAGTCTCCTATATCCCCGCCTCCTGACTCGGACAATTCAGTTTTTTTGTTGGTAAGACAGGAGCCGGACCACGATCTTTAGGCTGCTGATTTTGACAGTCATAAGCTTGTTTAATTTATTTTTGTAGTCTTAGGTTTTTTGAGCAAGTTTTCTAAAAAGCGTCTTACACCCCACCTTAGAAAGAGTCGCTTCAACAACTACTTGCTGGGTCACGACAACACTTACCCACGGGTACAGTGCTGTTTTGGTGGTTGTCTGTGTAGGATGTACTACCAAGTCCAGCTGACGTTACCAGGCTGTGGCCGGAGCACGGGAAGAAGGTAAGGCGTTAATTCTGCCTAACGGAGGAGACGTGAGATACAGACGCACTGTTTTCGAGATGGAGACTACTGATGCGGCTGCCACCTCGGGTGCACCAGTGCTAGGCCACAGGGATCATAAGGCAGGCACAGGTTCAAATTGAACCCCCATGGGCTTCTTTTGCACAGACATTATCCAGTATTACTGAGCGGATAATGCCAGCTCGTATACCAGGGATAGGTTACCCTATTAACTCTTACATGCAACATTCCCCCTGGGTTTTATCACATTCAGTCCAGGAATCTGCAGCCTTTCAAGAAAAACATGCTGAAAGGCCTGTGGAAAGTAAATCACACAGACATGAAACTACATCTTCAAAGTCTACACATGTTTCAGATGGGGACACTTCGGAGGATGAGGATTCCTCACATTCTGGGTCTGCATAGAGACACGAGGATGAAGGTCCCAGCTCAGTGGATATACCTGAGCTAATTAGTGCTGTGAAAGCCATTCTATCCTTATAGGAGGCAGCAGAGCCCTTTGTTAAAATCCAAGGCTCCTGTGTGTAAACATCCCAAAACAGTCAGAACTGAATTTCTGGGGTCAGAACAGCTGACGGAGATTATGCAAGAGGCTTGGGTCACACCCAGTAAGAAGTTTAGAATTCCAAAGAAATGAAATTTTCATTATCCTCCTTCAGCTGGGGACTGTTTAAAAAGGGAGTGGCTCCCAAAGTAGATATGCACGTCATTAGATTGGTGCGAAAATCTACATTACCTCTGCCTTCAACATCATTAAATTATGTTACTGAAAAATAGACGTTTTTAAAAAAAACATTCTCCTTGTCTGGGGCAATTGTAAGACCAGCCATGGCTTCAGCCTGGATGGCAATAGCAGTAACAGCTTGGGCTGATGCATTGGAGGGTAATCTCTCATTGGCATCTAGAGAGCAAAAATCCCATATTGCACATATTAAACAGGCGGCTATGTTTATGGAAGAAGCAGCCTTGGACATGGGTACTATTGCCTCTCAAGCATAAGCCTCAGCAGTAGCAGCTGGAGTTCAAGAAGGTTCTGTTGCTCTTTACTGGAGATATTCTTTTTGGTAAAGAATTTTGGAGTCGGAAGAAGACTCTAAGAAAGTGAAGTTTCCTTCTACTTACAAGTCTAAACCTAATTTTTCTGTTCTTTCGGACCCAAGGAAAGGCGAAAGGAAAAGGTTACGGAAAACCGTCCCATTCAGACAAGTCTGCAAAGACTTAAAAGCACTGGGCTACCAGAAGGACCCCAGGGTGGGAGGCAGACTTCATCATTTTGCACAGATCTGGCAGCAGTCCACCACAGATGCCTGGGTGCAAGAAGCGGTATCTCACGGTTATGCGTTTGCCTTCAAGAAACACTCTCCACAAAGGTTCTTTTGTACCAGCCCGTCTTCAGTAGAAATAAAGGCCAGGGCCTTACAAGAGGCAGTTCAGAGGTTGCTTCAGTCAGGAGTGATAATTCCAGTTCCTCCTGCTCAACAAGGACAAGGTTTCTATTCAAAATAGTTTCTAGTTCAGAAGCCAAATGTGTCGTTCCGGCCCATACTCAATCTCAAGGTGCTGAACAAGTACATTGGGTGCCTCCATTTCATATGGAGACTCTACATTTGGTCCATTATTATGGCCAAGGAGCTGGAGGATTTTATGTTATCCTTGGATATTCCGGATGCTTACCTGCATGTTCCTATAGCACAGTCCTATCAGTTCTATCTCAGGTTTGCTATCCTCCAGCAAAATTTTTAGGTTCAGGCCCTACCATTTGGAATGGCCAAGAGTTTTCACCAAAAATATGGTGGTAATGGCGGCTTATCTCCGTCGACAGGGGATAAGGAATTTTCAATCCCTCAACGATTAATTAATTCTGGTGCAATCTCAGGAATTGCTTCAGTGTCATCTGCAACAGACGATAGCTTGTTTACAGAGACATGGTTGCTCATAAATTGAGCAACGTCGTCCCTGGTTCCGTCACAACGGATGACGTTTCTTGGGGGCTGTATTGGATTTCAGTCTTTCAAGAGTAATTTTACCTCTGAACAAAATATCTACGATACAGTTGAGGATTAAGGAGCTGCTACACAGTCAAAGGGTATCCATTCACGCAGCTATGCGTGTGATGGGATATATGGTGTCGACATTCGACATGGTAGAGTGTGCTCAATTAGACTCGAGGCCTCTTCAACGTCTGATCCTTTCCAAATGAAATGGGTTACATCAGACAATAAAAACTCAGACTATGGTTCTTCCTCTGGGAGTATGGAGGTCATAAGCCCGGTGGCTACAGACATCCCATCTGGACAAAGGGAGATCCTATTGGATCTCAGATTGGGAGGTTATGACAACGGATGCCAGTCTTCAGGGCTGGGGAGCAGTGTCAGAAAATGGTTGCTTCCAAGGGATGTGGACCAAGGAAGAAAGTTGCCTGCCGACAAATATATTGGAACTTTGGGCCGTATATATGGCACTCACTCAGGCATAGGACATTCTTCAGGGGAAATCTGTTCAAATTCATTCGGACAATGCGACGGCAGTAGTGTACCTCAGTCATCAAGGAGGATTGCGCAATGAAGGAGTTAAGCCACACATTAAGAAGGGCAGAACTTCATCATCCAGCGTTGTCTGCAGTATTTGTTCCAGGAGTCCTAAACTGTGAAGCAGGTTTTCTCAGTCGACACGCTATTCATGCAAGCGAATGGGCTTAACACACCGAGGTCTTCCAGAGTCTGGTAGACAAGTGGGGGCTGCCGGAGATAGACCTCATTGCCTCTCGGCAGAATTTCATAGTACCCGCATATGGGTCAAGAACAAAGGATCCCAAAGCGATCTTCGTGGATGCTCTGTAAGATGGGACTTTCAGCTAGCCTATGTGTTGCCCAGGGTGATTCGGAAGGTCAAACAAGGGAAGGTCACCATGATTCTAATTGCTCAGGCATGGCCCAGAAGGCACCAGTACAGTCAGTGGACACTCCATGGCTACTGCATCAACGTCCAGATCTACTGTCGTAGGGTCCTTGTTATCACAAGCCTCTGGATTGGCTGTCTTTGACTGCGTGGCTCTTGAGACGTACATCCTTAAAGCTAGAGGATTTTCTCAATATGTAATTCACACAATGCTTAGAGCAAGGAAATCAACTTCTACTTGTATTTATTACCGTGTGTGGCAAGCATATATCCAATAGTACAGTGGCAAGAAGCTGGACCCCAGGTCTTATAGAATTTCTAGGGTCTTAGCATTCCTTCAAGCAGGAATGGATAAAGGTCTCCGTGTGGCCTCCTTGAGAGTACACGTGTCAGTATTAATGGTTTGGTTTCAAAAGAAAATTGCCAACCTGCATGGTGTTAGCACTCTTGTCCAGGGAGTGCTTCACATCCAACCGCCTTTTGTTCGTCCTACAGCTCCTTGGGATCTAGATATAGTCCTAAAGGTGCTTCAAGTTGCTCAATTTGAACCACTGAAGCAAGTGGATCTTAAATGGTTGACAGCTAAGGCTCTCTTTTTGTTAGCTCTTGCCTCAGCTAGAAGAGTGTCAGAATTAGGGGCATTGTTATGTCGCCCTCCTTTTCTGATCTTTCACCAAGACAGAGTTGTTCTCAGAACCAAATCTGGTTATCTTCCTATGGTGTGGTCTAAGTTCCACCTTAACGAAGAAATTGTAGCGCCGGCTTCCCAAGGGACAGATCTTTCAGTGGGAGATGCATCATTGGATTTAGTCTGGGCTTTAAGGATCTACGTGGATCATACCAGGGCCATCAGAAAGACATATACTCTTTGTGCTCTATGGATTCTACAAAAGAGGATGTCCTGTGGACAAGCAAACGCTGGTGAGGTGGCATCGAATGACTGTCTCAGAAGCTTACTCTCGTGCTGATCTCCCTATTCTGGCTAATGTCTCTGCTCATTCTACTCGTAAGGTACTGTAGGTCCATCTTGGGCTGCACACGGTGATGTCTCAGCTGAACAGATATGTAAGGCAGCCACATGGTCTTCCATCAACACATTCATTAGACATTATACCTTTAATACCTTTGCCTCTCAGGATGCTGCATTCGGGCGAAGGATTCTCCTGTCCAGTCAGGAGCGTCCCCTCCACTAAATTTGCTTTGGGAGATCCCAATATATTTCTCTTATGTCCTAGAGGATACTGGGGTCCATTTAGTACCATGGAGTATAGACGGGTCCACTAGGAGCCATGGGCACTTTAAGAAGTTTGACTGTGTGTGCTGGCTCCTCCCTATATGCCCCTCCTACCAGACTAAGTTTAGAAAATGTGCCCGGAGGAGCCGGTCATGCTTATGCTCCTGAAGAGTTTTCTGCATTTACTTTATCTGTTTGTTATTTTGAGGCAGGACTGGTTGGCACCAGCCTGCCTGCTTCGTGGGACTTAGGGGGCAACGGCCCAACCTCTGGAAGAGTTAATGGTCTTGTTCCCCGCTGACAGGACACTGAGCTCCTTAGGGAACTGTTCGTAAGCCCCGCCATGGCAAGCGTTCATTCACGCAGCACGCCGCCACCCCTAACAGAGCCAGAAGACTGAAGAGTGGTGAGTACTAAGCCGGCGTCCCAGTTAGCGGGTTGCCGGCCATTATGGCAGCACGAGGGTATGGAGTCGCACGGCTTCTAACTGAGGCGGATTGTGTCTCCAGACTCGGTACGCAGTGCGAATGCACCGCTTATGAGGGTATGAACCGAGTCTCAGTACACTGTACACAGTACCCACACTGGCAAACACAGAATTAAAACGGCTCTGACTTTAAGCACTAAAATACCTTAGCCAGTATAAAAAAAGCGGGAAGACTGCTCGCCATAGAGGGGTGGGGCTTCACTATGAGAGGATCCAGCAGCTCACCAGCACCATTTTCCCTCTGCAGTGGACACAGACGCTGACTAGAAAGGGATGTGCAGCTCCTCCGGAGAGACTCCAGATTACCTCAGCAGCACCAGGGGGTCATAGCAGGGGAGGAACGATTATTAGTCCCTAATCTAGCTACTTAGTCTGCAACCCGGCTAAGCTTGGCATTAGCTATAAGGGCGCTGTATGCTGGCTCCATCTTATCTGTGTCTCCCTGGAAGGGCTCTTTGTGGGTTAAGTATGCTTTAACCTGTGTGTGTGTGTGTGTGTGTGTGTGTGTGTGTGTGTGTGTGTGTGTGTGTGTGTGTGTGTACTATCACATTTACATTATGACAGGTAAAGAGTGTGTTTCATGTACGGCAGATTGTTCCTCTTCCCCAGGGGGCTCATTACCGTGTACTCAGGGCCGTGCACCTTCCCAGAATAGTGGGGCTGAACCAGTATGGCTGGAATCCATTAAAGAAATGATGTCAAATATTTCTACATTTTCTCGCAATGAGAAAGAGACGCAATACTTGAGACAGTCTGTGGATGAGTTTAAGAGTAGAGACTCAGTCCCCAAACCATTTCTCACATTCTCACTCTCATCTGGCTGACAGCAGTACTGTTCAGGGCATTGCCCTCCTCGGTGTACAATTTGCTGCCACAACAGACAGAAGAAGTATCTCTCTCTCTCTCTCTCTCTCTCTCTCTCATCTGACTGACTGCGGTACGGTTTAGGGTCATTCTGTCCCCTTCAGCGTACAATTCGCGGTCACAACAGAGAGTAGTAGCGAGTTTTTTCCTTCTTTCTATCTCTTTTTCTTCTACATAATGGTATATACCTATACTAGCTAATAGCTTCAAGAATTTATTCCAATATACAGGACTCTTGAGCTCCAACAAACTCTGCATTGACTTGACTTGAAATGAAGTGAAATTGAGTGAGATCTAATACCCTACATTTACAAGGAGACGGTGCATAGAACTTTCTAGATGCCAATTACTTGAATCATCATCATTACCACCATAATTGGAGACCTTTTTGTTATTTTAGGAAATTCAGTTCCTTTGTGTGAATGGAAGTAAAATAATATAATTTTTGAATAACGTGTGATTAATGTACACTATACATGTAAGAATACTTGAATTCTCCTGACGCAACACATATTTGGTCTATTAGAACATAATATATAATATTCTTGGATTGAGCATCCTGAATTATATTTTCACCACTATCTTGATCCTTCTAAATCACCAGGTAAATCAAGATTGTAATAATTAGACCTATGGTCAGTATTTTAGTTTAGAAAACAGAATAAACGTTAAGTTTTAAAGGACTCGCCAGAACAAAAAAATTCAGTATTTTAAGTTATTCTTTTTCCATAATTGATTTCTAAGAGTGCTCCCAAAAGGGTCTTTTTTTGTCTTTTTCTTCTAATAATCTGTAGCTTGATCTACAAAAAATATTTGGGAGCACCACCAATAATTTACTTCTGTGAATTCAGCAATCAACAGTGATTATATTGGTTTTTGAATATTTCTAATTATATGTATTTATGTATTTAGTTGGTGCGGAACTGTACATCTTCAATAAGAGGAAGAGCTGCTTGAGGATATATCTGACACTGCCAGACAATACCTGTCTCACATTACCACCGCCGTCTGTTACATTCAGGAGTACTGGCAGCCAAGGCATCGACTACGTCTGTTCTGGGTCCCCATATACTGTGGTTGAGGTCATGGAAGGTGGACATAGACTCCAAAAAGACCTTGGAGGTACTCCTTCACTGCAGACATTTTGTTTGGTGAAGACCTGAATAAAATTGTGTCTGAATTAGCAGCTGCTAAGACTGCTTTTCTCCCAAATACTAATCCTTCTGCACTTTCATCCTCAAGGGAAAGCAAAAGTTCAGGCATACCCGAGACAATCTCATGCTCCCAAAACCACAAAGCCCAAGGCCAAACAATCCTGGGATGCCCGTCAGCCTGCTTCAGAACACAACAAGCCTGCTGCATGATGAGGCGGGACTCCCCCTGGGGGATACTAGGGTGGGAGTCAGACTTCTACAGTTCACCCAGGTCTGGTTTAAGACCACTTCAGACGCATGGGATCCGTTAAAGGCGCAAGCTTTTCAAACAAGTGTCAGTTCTCTCCCGAGTGCAGGAGTGGTCGTGCCAATACCTCAGCACCAGAGAGGTAGAGGTTATTATTCCACCCTGTTTCTAGTTCCAAAACCAAATGGGTCATTCCGGCTTATACTCAACCTCAAATCTCTGAACAAGTTTGTGAGAGTGCCCAGATTTCGTGTGGAAACACTGCGCTCAATTTTACTGGCTATGGAACCCGGAGGATGCATACCTGCATATACCTATTGCCAAGTCACACCAGCAGTTTCTGCGGTTTGCTATTGGCAACCTACAGTATCAGTTCAAGGCTCTGCTATTTGGACTTGCTAAGGCTCCTCAGATCTTCACCAAGGTCATGGCCGTAATGACGGCACCTCTCCGTCGCCAGGGAGTCAGGATCCTGCCGTATCAGGACGACCTGCTGATCCTGGCACCCACAATGTCCTCCTCAGTCATCTGCAACTAATGGTAGGCTTCCTACAAGCCCACAAGAGGCTCATCAACTGGAAGAAATCCTTGCGGGTCCCAGCTCAGAGCATGGCGCACCTAGGGGCACTTCTGGATACACACAGTCAATGGCGGTTTCTGTCTACAGAATAGGTCTTGAAGCTTCAGGACAGTATAATGCTTTCGTCATCGCCCCGGAGTGTCGATACACTCGGCAATGTAAGTACTTGGCCTGATGGTGATGGCATTCGACATGGTAGAGTACGCTCAATTTAATTCCCGCCCACTACAGGAGTTAATCCTTTCCAAATGGGACGCCCGACCTCATCGGATCAGATCTTAGATGACTGCGTTAACTCCGGAGGTTCGTTTGTCGCTGACCTGGTGGCTACAGGATCAATGATTAAGCAAGGGCCGTCCCTTCTGGATCTCCAACTGTGTTATGCTGACAACAGATTCCAGTCTGAGAGGATGGGGTGCGGTGTTGGAGCAACACTCGTTTCAGGGTTGCTGGACCAAGGAGGAATAACTCCTCCAAATAAATATTCTGGTGTTGAAGGCGGTGTTCAATGCACTATCTCTCGCCCTGTCTCTGGTACAGAACAGGCCTGTTCAAGTAGGGTCAGATAACGCCACCACAGTGGTATACATAAACCATCAAGGCGGCACTCAAAGCCACATGGCAATGATAGAAGTGCCAAAAATGCTTTGATGGGCGGAACGCCATCTGCGAGCCATATCGGCAGTGTTCATTCCAGGTGTCCAAAACTGGGAAGCAGAATTCCCCAGTCGCCAGGACGTACATGCCGGTGTGTGGAATCTTCATCCGGAAGTCTTTCAACTCCTAGTGGACAGATGGTGCCTACTGGACGTAGACCTCATGGTATCTCGACACAATCACAAGGTACCGATTTTCGGATCAAGTACCAGGGATCCTCAATCAGCATTCATGGATGCACTGGCTATTCCATGGAACTTTCGGCTGCCCTATGTGTTCCCTCTGGTGTCACTCCTGTCCAGGATACTACGGAGGTTCAAACAAGAAGGAGGAATACTACTTCTAGTCGCTCCAGCGTGGCCTCGAAGGTATTGGTTCTCAGACAAGCAGGGTCTCTCAACAAAGAGACCCCTTCTAATTCCGCAGTGTCTGGACCTTGTCCTACAGGGCCCCAGACCTGGCTAGACTGGCTTTGACGGCGTGGCTTTTGAAGCTTCACTACTGAGGGCCAAATGATTTTCCGAGGCAGTTATTCAGACTATGCTGAAAGCCTTTAAACCGGCATCTGCCCAGATTTATTGCAGAGTCTGGAATTCTTACTTCACCTGGTGTGCTGACAAGAATTATGAGACATGTCAATTCAGAACGTCCAGAATCCTGGCTATTCTGCAACGAGGCCTTGACCTAGGTCTTTGTCTGGCCACCCTCAAGGGTCACATCTCTGCCTTTTCGGTATGGTTTCAGAGGAAAATTGCATCATACCTAACTTTCATATTTTCACTCAGGGCGTACTTAGAAGACAGCTTCCCCATGTTCCTCCTGTGGCTCCATGGGATTTGACTGTTGTACTAAAGGTCCTGCAAGAGTCTCCATTTGAACCTTTTGAGTTGACGGACCTTAAATAGCTCACGGCCAAGGTCCTGTTTTTGCTGGCTATTGCCTCTGCAAGAAGGGTATCGGTCTTAGGGTGGACGACAGGACATAGTGCCTATTTGATTTTTCACAGTGACCGGCAGTTCTTCAAACTAGACCGGGTTATTTGCCTAAGGTGGTGTTATCTTTTGACCTTAACCAAGAGATTGTGGTTCCAGCCTTTATCTCTTCAGATTTGTCTTCCAAAGACCGTTCTTTGGATGTGGTAAGGGCTCTCTGTATTTATGTGGAAAGGACTGCCTCTATCAGGAGGTCAGATTCCGTTTTTGTACTGTTTGGTTTCCACAAACGTGGCTGGCCTGCGAATAAGCAAACTTTGGCAGATGGATTAGAATGGTGATTGCACAAGCTTATGTGCAGGTTGGACTTCCAGGTCCTGCTGCTACTAAAGCCCATTCTACTTGGTCTGTTGGACCCTCTTGGGCAGCTCGCCGTGGCGCGTCCACAGAACAATTGTGCAAGGCGGCTACATGATTCTCAGTGAACATGTTTCTTAGGTTCTATGCGTTTGATACTTCCGCCTCCCTTCCGTTTTTGGACGCCAGGTTCTCATGCCAGCTAAGGTGTGTCCCCTCCCTCGAGGAACTGCTTTAGGACATCCTCAATGTTTCCCTGTAGAACACAGTGTATTCTGCTGCAGAAAAGGAGATTTATGGTAGACTTCCTATGGTTAAATCTCTTTCTGCGAGGTACACTGGGTTCCACGGGGCACCCACCACAACACACTTATCTTCTTTGGGTTTGTGTGGCATTACCGTACACACATCATCCTTATTACTATTGAGAGAATAGAGGTAAAACACTGATGATTGAGGTGTAAAAGTGGATTATAACCTAGCAGATGATGATGATGATTGCAGTGTATCATATGGTGTATTGCATGTAAAGTACCTTGTTCCAAACCTACTCTGCTGTAGCAATATACCTTATATAAGGGTGAGTAACACATGTACAGGCTTACCAGCGTATGTGCGCACACATAAAGGAATGCTACCTTAACAATGCTTCCAGGAGTAACGTTAGGAGACTTTTCTCTGATCCATCAGCTCATATGACTGATGTTATTGTTCATCTAGAATCTCCAATTCATACGATATGTTCCCCCTCCATTGTTTTACATTGGTGCTGACATAGGATTTGGCGAGTGACTACATCTCCATTTATACTTCATGGTTAGTTACCAGTACAAGAGAGAGATATATCTAAGTCTTATTATAATATTACATTTGTTATTGTGAGTGTTCTCAGGAGGGTGGACACAATGATACTCTGAGACACAATATTATAAAGCCTTCATTAAAAGTTATGTTTTATTATACACACACATTTATAATTAAGTGTCCCAGAAAGTCGTCTTCTCCTATTGTTTACAATATTAATATTGTTACAGAAAATGTCACATTTCCATAATGTATTTTATTTCCAGCAGATGGACACACAAGCAGGAATATCTCAGAAGGACATCTAATGTTATCCCCAGATTGTGACATAAAAGATAATGACAGTATACAGGATTCTCCAGGAGATAACCCCATTACCCCAATTATACATCCAGCTCTATCAGCTGATACCTCTGATCCTGGAAAATGTTCTCCTGATCACTCTGATATTGGTGCATCTGTTACAGCTCTGAGAGTAAATACAGAGTTTCCGTGTTCTATAGATGCCAAATATGTTACACAGAACACAAAGATTATTACCCATCATCCAGCTAAGGCAGGTGAGAGGCCACTGATATGTTCTGAGTGTGGGAAATGTTTTACAGACAAATCAGGTCTTATTACACATCAGAGAAATCACACAGGTGTGAAGCCATTTTCATGTTCTGAGTGTGGGAAATGTTTTGCATATAAATCAGGTCTTATTACACATCAGAGAAATCACACAGGTGTGAAGCCATTTTCATGTTCTGAGTGTGGGAAATGTTTTGCATTCAAATCAGATCTTCTTAGACATCAGAGAAGTCACACAGGTGAGAAGCCATTTTCTTGCTCTGAGTGCGGGAAATGTTTTGCCCGGAACTCACAACTTGTTACACATCAGCGAAGTCACACAGGTGAGAATCCATTTTCATGTTCTGAGTGTGGGAAATGTTTTACATGCAACTCATATCTTGTTATACATAAGAGAAGTCACACAGGTGAGAGGCCATTTCCATGTTCTGAGTGTGAGAAAGGTTTTGCACGGAAATCACATCTTCTTACACATCAGAGAAGTCACACAGGTGAGAATCCATTTTCTTGCTCTGAGTGTGGTAAATGTTTTGTAAGTAATTCACATCTTGTTATACATCAGAGAGGTCACACAGGTGAGAAGCCATTTTCTTGCTCTGAGTGTGCGAAATGTTTTGCACGGAAACCAGATCTTACTACACATCAGCGAACTCACACAGGTGAGAAGCCATTTCCATGTTCTGAGTGTGGGAAATGTTTTGCACTCAAATCAGATCTTATTAAACATGAGAGAAGTCACACAGGTGAGAAGCCATTTTCTTGCTTTGAGTGTGGGAAATGTTTTACACAGAAATCACAACTTGTTAGACATCAGCGAAGTCACACAGGTGAGAAACCATTTCTATGTTCTGAGTGTGGGAAATGTTTTGCACACAAATCAGTTCTTATTAAACATGAGAGAAGCCACACAAGTGAGAACTCATTTCCATGTTCTGAATGTGGGAAATGTTTTCCATACAAATCATCTCTTGTTATACATGAAAAGTCACACATGTGACTTCTCTCATGTCTTGCTCTGAGTGGGGAAAATGTATTACACACAAATCACATCTTGTTACACATCAGCGAAGTCACACAGGTGAGAAACCATTTCCATGTTGTTAGTGTGGGAAATGTTTTACACAGAAATCACATCTTGTTACACATGAGAGAAGTTACAGACATGAGAGGCCATTTCCATACTCTGAGAAATAAATCAGCTCTTGTTGCACACAATAAACATCACTCAGGTGAGAAACCATTTTAATCTTCTGGAGTATACTTATCACTGCCATGCGTTGTTCTTCAAGGTTCTTATCCTATCTCCTATGCATTTTGCAATATACATGCTACCGCAGGGTGAAACAGACTAAAAAGGAATTTTCAGGCGCAAATATGAATATATAAAAATGACTATGGGGTAAATTTACTAAGGTGGGAGATTTTTAGAACTGGTGATGTTGCCCATGACAACCAATCAGATTCTACTTACCATTTATCTAGCTGCTTCTAGCAGATAATAGATATAATTTGATTGGTTGCTATGGGCAACATCACCAGTTCTAAAAATCTCCCACCTTAGTAAATTTACCCCTATATCTCTAGATTATTTTAGTAGCAGCAATTAGCCCAGTCGTGTCTGTGTGAACACTGATTTTCAACGTAGCAGCTCA
Source organism: Pseudophryne corroboree (assembly GCF_028390025.1). NCBI lineage: Eukaryota > Metazoa > Chordata > Amphibia > Anura > Myobatrachidae > Pseudophryne > Pseudophryne corroboree. Next base: position 314,444 of record NW_026967576.1, on the reverse strand, counting down.
ATGGTCCAATTCAGTGGATCTCTAGCTTCCCATGTATGCAAAAGAAATGAATGGGGCTATTGCGCTGATTTACATTACTGTTACCAAGCAATACATTCTAGCTGGATGAAGATGCAACACTTTAAGGTGAAAAATGAATATCGCGATTTTTTTTTCCCACATAAAAAATTATTTTAAACACAATGGTCACACGTAAATATAAAAACAAGCAAATAGAATGACATTTAGAAGCAGCCAATGGAAAAGTGCGGTATATCTGATGAATTGCGTGTATCCTGTCTGGATGTGATCACCTCTCGGCTCTCTCTCTCCTGAGCCGGAGGTGTTTGAATAGCGGCTCTGTTCCTCTGCTATATGACGGGCCCGTCACTTACTTAGTTTGCGGCAAGCCAGTGTAGTCTCACCATAGGCGGTGCTGCTGGAATGCAGAGGTGATGATTTCCTTTTGGTGGTCCACGTCTCATGCTGGAGGGGTCACTTGCCTCTAATAGTATAGGTGTGGATGCCTCTGGACGTCCTCAGACTGAGCTGGATGATAGGAATAAACCTCAACCGGTTTCGCACCTCAGGGTGCTTTCTGAAAGAGTCTTGCTTAAACATAATTCATTAGATATACGGTACTTTTACATAGGGTGCTTCTACATGTGATTCTATTAACTTGTTTTTATATACAGGTTGAGTATCCCATATCCAAATATTCTGACACACGGAATATTCCGAAATACGGACTTTTTTGAGTGAGAGCGAGATAGTGAAATCTTTGTTTTCTGTGGCTCAATGTACTCACACTTTGTTTAATACACAAATTTATTAAAAATATTGTATTAAATGACCTTCAGGCTGTGTGTGTAAGGAGTATATGAAACATAAATGATTTGTGTGAATGTACACACACTTTGTTTCATGCACAAAGTTATTAAAACTATTGTATTAAATTACCTTCAGGCTGTGTGTATAAGGTGTATATGAAACATAAATGTATTCTGTGCTTAGATTTAGGTCCCATCACCATGGTATTTCATTATGGTATGCAATTATTCCAAAATACGGAAAAATCCCATATCCAAAATACCTCTGGTCCCAAGCATTTTGGATAAGGTATACTCAACCTGTATATATATGTGTGTGACCATTGTGTTGAAAATAATTTTTTTATGTGGAAAACAAAAAATTTAAAAATCAAGATATTGATTGTTCATCTTAAAATGTTGCATCTTCATTCAGCCAGAATTTATTGATTGGTAACAGGAATTTAAATCGGCACAATAGCCGCATCAATTTCTTTTGATATAATCAGCTGTCATGTCCTAATCTACCACTGCTATGCAGATGACCTGTCTCTTGCTCTGGGTACTGAGAACCCAGTACCAATCCTAAATGGTTGCTGAGCTCCAGGTGTTGGTGATGCCAGTTGCTGGCAATAGTGGAGAAGACAGGGTGGCTGGCAGTATTGGTGGTGGCAGTAGTGGGGGAGACAGGGCGGGCGGCAGTGTGGGGAGACAGGGCAGTAGTGGGGGGAGACAGCGCGGGTGGCAGTAGTGGGGGGAGACAGCGCGGGTGGCAGTAGTGGGGGGAGACAGCGCGGGTGGCAGTAGTGGGGGGAGACAGCGCGGGTGGCAGTAGTGGGGGAGAGACAAGGTGGATGGCAGTAGTAGGAGAAGACAGGGTAGGTGGCTGTAGTTGGGGGACACAGGGTGGAACGCCGCAGTGCAGTACCAGGGGCTGCTGGAGGTAGTAAAGAGGTGTATGGGTCCCACACAGAACCAGTTGATAATTAGAGTTAATTATTATGCTTCCTTATTTCTAATGAATCCCTCGGGGATGCAACCGCAATGTGTGTGTCCGCGCAGCCACTGTGCATTTTGCCACCCATGGCAAACTGTGATGCCGGCCACTATGAATGACCCCCATAGGCTGTTGTGCAGGGGGTAAAGTATTTTTTAAGTTTAAAATATAGACAACAATATGTGTATTAAAGATATGAAATAAAATCGTTGAAAAACAAATGATTTCCGGTGTGATTTTGGCTGTGTCCGATTTTAACAGCTCATCTAAATAGTTGGATGATATTACGGGGGATGGAGGGGTCTCTCTGTGTAAATAGTTTTATCATTTGTTGGTTTTAAATAAATTATGTCTGTTCAAATGTTGTTTATTTTACTTATAGGTGAATTAGGTTTTTTTGTATTTAAAAAAATAACTTACCTGACCCTTTCCTGGAAATGTCCATGTATGAAGGTATGGGAGATACCTGCTGAAGTCCCTCCTACTTACATTTGGGAGGTCCGGTTGTTTTGAGGGAATTAGCAGCAAATATGAAATTATACATTGGCTCCGTAACGTCTCGCTGGCACTCTGATTTTTGCAAAAATATGTTACACAAAATGACATTTGCATTAACAACTATTAATTAGGCTAGAAAAACACAACACAATTTAAAAAAAAAATCTTTAGATACAAAAAATTAAAGAAATTCACCAATTCTTGTCTGGACTCATTGACTCTATCAGGAGAACAAGATACTTTTTAGCAAGGACTATGCCAACAGTAACCAGTAGAGCAGGGCTGGCCAAACCAGTCCTCGAGATCTACCAACAGTACACATTTTCCAGACCACCTAGCTGGTGCACAGGTGTAGTCATTACTAATTAAGATGTGCTGCATTCATTCCTAACTGACAATTCTACAGATCTCCAGGAGGCCTGGAAAACATGAACTGTTGGTAGATCTCGAGGACCGGTTTGGCCAGCCCTGCAGTAGAGGAACCAGGCGTATCCCACAGAATATCAGTGCTGCCACCATACATGGGGGAGAGAAGATAAAGGGCAGATTTCTGAACAGTGCTTTTAGAAGGAACACAAGAAGTGCATAGATCACAATGATCAGAAGTCCGGGACAATGAGGTCAAGAAACCAACGCTGTGGTACTAATGACCTCAATACAGATCACTAGGAGCAAGAGACTAGGGTAAGGGCAGCAACAATTTTTTTAAACACAACTGAAAATCCTGTTTGAAAAAAACGAATTATTAATTAAAAAATCGAGAACCGTCCAGTACAGAGGACTGTGTACTCAGCATGTCTAAGACTGTGTACATATGGCGCGCGCAAATATATTCAATGTTGGGCTGCCTGCACAGTCTATTATTCCTTGCGATGCTGATCCCGCGCATCGGCACCACAAGGACTATACACACGGTGCGATATGCACTATATTTTCTTATGATTTTGACTATATGGTGAAAATCGAAAGAAATATCGCACCGTGTGTACACAGCTAAAGTACGTACCACTGGACGACGCACTGGAATGAGCTGTTTTCTGCCGGGACACACACAGCCCACCCCGGGCTGTGTGGGTCCCGGCAGAAAACAGCTCATCTGTTGGGGGTTTCCCGTCGCATATTGCATGGGTTGGTGATGTTGGTAGGTGGGTGGGGGCACATTTGGGAGACAGCACCTGACAGGAGGCGTTATCTCACATGTGAAGGGATGGAAAGGTCTGCGCACTGAGTTAATGTGAACTGGGTGTGCTGCAGTTATAGGGGATGTCCACTCCCCTTTATAAATACTTGGGATAAGGTTGGTTTATCCTCCCTGCGCTATCGCCCCTCGGTGTCTGATGCCTGTAGTCTGGCTTGTTAAAGCCTTTGTTGTGTAATGATTGACATCTGCCAATGAAATGCAATATCCTGAACCGGTTCTGGAACCTTTACTTATGATTATATGAGATGGAGTATGCATACATATACAGTGCATTAATGCAGAAATCAATATTGTATGAATCAAATATATAAAGTACCGTGGTGCAAAAATCACTCAGTTCATGAGAAAGTTCCGTGCACTCAGCATCTAATGCGGAGATGAATGAGATATCCAATGATCACTATCGGTGCTAGAGACCAGAGACCCGTGTCTCTACAGTGGCTACAAGTCTGTGTAGTCTTCAGCGCTACCGTTGCGACCGTTTGTCTCAGACGGTGGGACTCGGACATTGTTCAGGATGAACACAGGGGCTCCGGGCTGACTCCGCTCTGTCTACCGTGCCTGCGTCCTCGGTTGGTCTTGTTCCAGACTTCCCCGGGAGCTTGCGTCCTGCACCTGGCTTGTTGTTGCCTGTCCCCAATATCCCTCATGGACTACGAGAAAAGGATTTACCAGTAGGTATTTAAAATCTTATTTTCTCTTGCATCCTAGAGGATGCTGGGGTCCATATTAGTACCATGGGGTATAGACAGGTCCACTAGGAGCCACTGGCACTTTAAGAGTTTAATAGTGTAGGCTGGCTCCTCCCTCTATGCCTCTCCTACCAGACTCAGTTTAGAAAATGTGCCCGGAGGAGCCGGTCACAGCTAGGGGAGCTCATAGGAATTTTTCTAGTTTTTTTTCTTCTTAGTGTTAGGCACAGGGAGGCTGCTGGCAACAGCCTCCCTGCTTTGTGGGACTTAGGGGGGCAGTAGTGTCCAACCCTGAGAGGTTAATGGCCACTATCTCTATTGACAGGACACTGAGCTCCTAAGGGTGATGATCGTTAGCCGCCCGAGACAACCGCTCACTCCCGCAGCATGCCGCCACCCCCTAATGGAGCCAGAAGTTTCCAGTGGCGAGTGAGTCACCAGCTCCCTGGACAGGAGGGGAGCTGATGTGAATGGCGGCTACAGCGTAGGAGCGCAGTACTAACCACTCCGGAGAGCTCAGTGGTACACAGTGTGGCACTGAGGGGCGCCTTGATCCAGCGCAGATACCCTCATTGGTCATCAAGGCTATCAGGGACCTCGGTAACGCTGCTAGCAGAATCCTCAGGCCAGTATAATCCTTTGAAAGTGCGGGAAGAGGCATCATTTCCAGGGGACGGAGCTTCTCCTCTGAGTGGACCCAGCAGCGTTTAGCGCCATTTTTCTCCCTGCAGATGTAGCTCCAGAGACGCTGACAGTCCCTCCACACGACTCCAGCTATCCTGTGCGGTACCAAGGGGTTGCAGAAGGGGGGGAGGCTGTGTATTGCTGTGTAGTCTATGAAGGGTACACAGTCAGCGCCAGGTGGGATATACTGCCTAAATAAGCGCTGGCTCCAACCTCTGTGCTTCTCTGAACGATTTTGGGGGGAACTGTGTCTGACATTTTTACTGTGTGAGTGTGGGTGTATGCTTGCTCACTGACCCATGTCCGGCATATCTTATGCTGCAGAGGATGCTTCTACAGAGGAGTCCATTCCATGTACCCAGGAATATAATGTATTGTCTCAGATTCCTGTTTCTGAGCCAGAATGGCTGACTTCTATTAAGGGAATGATCTCTCAGATCTCTACAAGGGAAGACCATACTGAGACTGAAACTAAAGGAGTCTATGGCAGTTTGGTCCGGTTCCATTTACATCCCTTCTAAATTCCCTAGCGTATACCCAAAGAAACGTGCGCTTGCCCAGATTATGCAAGATGACACAGATACCGACTCTGACACAGCAGACAGTGATGGGATGTGCTGAGGGGGGCGGCATCCCTTGCAAAGGGGGTGCAGCTGATGATTGAGGCCATTACAACTTCCCTGTGTCCAAAGTTAAATCCTGGGAAAACCCGGAGAAGAAATTCCAGATCCCCAAAAGGGTACTGGTTGCTTTTCCCTTCTCTGAAGAGGATAGGAAAAGTTTGGAGACCCCACCCAAAGTTGACGCCTCTGTTTCCAGACTGTCAAAAAAGGTGGTTTTACCTGTCCCGGGTTCTACTGCATTGAAAGAACCGGCTGATCATAAGATTGACACTACGCTCAAATCCATATACACTGCTTCAGGGGGCATTAAGGCCTACTATTGCCTGTGCATGGATCTCTAAAGCTATAGTAAAGTGTTCAGGCATGGTACTAGAGGGCTTAGATACAATGGATAGAAGTGAACTGTTTTTACGCAACATACATGATTCTGCGGGGTTCATGGTGGAATCCATGAAGGATCTGGGTACGCTGAATGCAAGGTTATCTTCCATGTCTGTCTCAGCTCGCGGGGGGCTCTGGCTACGCCAATGGTCTGCCGACGCGGAATCCAGGAGAAGTGTGGAGAACCTACCCTACACAGGTCAGGCTCTATTTGTGGAAGTGTTGGATGCATGGATTTCCACGGCAACCGCGGGTAAGTCCCCTTTTCTTCGCTCAGCTCCGCCTTCTATGAAGAAACCATTTCTTCATAGCACCGAGGGTCTTCACCAAGGTGATAGCAGAGAAGATGGTTCTCCGCAGACAGGGAGTGAACATAATTTCATATCTGGATGATCTGTTGATAAAGGCATCGTCCAGGGAGAAGTTGTTACAGTCCATTACTCTCACTCATTTGCTCAGGGAACACGGTTGGATCCTGAACCTTCCAAAGTCACATTTGGAGCTGACAAGGAGATTGTCTTTCCTGGGGATGATCCTCGACACGGAAGTGCAAATGGTGTTTCTACCAGTGGAGAAAGCGTTGGTGATACAGTCAATGGTCTGGGATGTCATGAAGCCTGCCAGGGTATCAGTTTATTAGTGCATGCACCTTCTGGGGAAGATAGTTGCCTCTTACGAGGCTCTACAGTATGGAAGATTTCATGCTCGGTCATTCCAACTGGATTTCCTAGACAAGTGGTCGGGATCTCACCTACACATGCACCAGAGGATACGTCTTTCGCCGAAAGCAAGGATTTCACTCCTCTGGTGTCTGCAACTGCCTCACCTTCTGGAGGGCCGCAGGTTTGAGGTTCAGAACTGGATCCTTCTAACCATAGATACAAGTCTCAGGGGTTGGGGCGCAGTCACCCAAGGGGAAACCTTCCAAGGAAGGTGGTCAAGTCAGGAATCCCTTCTTCCAATAAACATCCTAGAACTAAGAGCCGTGTACAATGGTCTTTTACAAGCAGCACCACTTCTGCAAGATCAGGCCATTCAGGTACAGTCGGACAATGTAAATGACAGTGGCCTACATAAACCAACAGGGCGGAACGAAGAGCAGAGCTGCAATGTCAGAGGTGACAAGAATCTTCCTCTGGGCAGAAAGGCACGCAGTGGCGCTGTCAGCGATCTTCATTCTGGGAGTGGACAACTGAGAAGCAGACTTCCTCAGCAGGCACGATCTCCATCCAGGTGTAGGGGGCCTCCATCCCGAGGTGTTCACAGAGGTGACCAGTCATTGTGGTGTGCTTTAAATAGATATGATGGCCTCGCGTCTCAACAAGAAACTTCGGAGGTACTGTTCCAGTTCGAGAGACCCACAGGCAGTGGCGGTGGATGCCCTGGTAACGCCGTGGGTGTTCAAGACAGCGTATGTGTTCCCTCCACTTCCACTCATTCCAAGAATTCTAAAGCTTGTAAGAAGAACAAGAGTTCAGGCGATCCTCATTGCTCCGGACTGGAAAAGGAGGGCTTGTTACGCGGATCTGCTGGATCTACTACTGAAAAAGTCCTCTTCGGGAGGATCTTCTGCAACAGAGGCCGTTCACTTATCAAGACTTACCACGGCTACGTTTGACGGCATGCAGGTTGAGCGGCAGATTTTAGCTCGGAAGGGTATTCCGAACGAGGTTATTCCTACCCTGATACAGGCTAGGAAAGGAGTAACATCTAAACATTACCATCGAATTTGGAAAAGGTATGTGTCTTGGTGTGAATACAAGAAATTTCCTGCGGTGGAGTTTCAATTTGGATGGTTTCTCCTCTTCCTGCAAGCAGGTGTGGATATGGGCCTGCGGTTGGGATCCATAAAGGTCCAGATTTCGACTTTATCCATTTTCTTCCAGAAAAAAATTGGCTGCCCTTCCTGAGGTTCAGACCTTTTTGAAAGGGGTTCTGCATATCCAGCCTCCCTTTGTGGTACCAACGGCACCCTGGGATCTTGACGTGGTGTTGCATTTCCTGCAATCGGATTGGTTTGACCCTTTATAGGAGGCTGAGGTTCAAGTTTCTCAAGTGGAAGGCTGTCACATTGTTGGCCTTGGCTTCTGCGCGTAGTGTGTCAGAATTGGGGGCTTTGTCCTGTAAAAGCCCCTACTTAATCTTCCATGAAGATAGAGTGGAGCTCAGGACGCGTCAACAGTTCCTTCCTAACGTTGTGTCGGCTTTTCATATCAAACAACCTATTGTGGTGCCAGTGGCTACGGACTCCTCAATTGCTTCAAAGTCCTTGGATGTTGTGCAGGCTTTGAAGATCTATGTGAAGAGGACTGCTCGTCACAGAAAATTGGACTCTCTGTTTGTCCTTTATGATCCCAAGAAAATTAGGTGTCCTGCTTCTAAGCAGATGATTTCTCGCTGGATCAGGTTCACTATCTCGCATGCATATTCTACGGCAGGATTGCCGTTCCCAAAATCTGTTAAGGCCCACTCTACTCATAACGTGGGTTCTTCCTGGGCGGCTGCCCGGGGTGTCATGGCTTTGCAGCTTTGCCGTGCTGCTACTTGGTCGGGGTCAAACACATTTGCTAAGTTCTACAAGATCAATACTTTGGCCTCTGAGGACCTCAAGTTTGGTCAATCAGTTCTGCAGGAGCCTTCGCGCTCTCCCTCCCATTCTGGGAGCTTTGGTACATTCCCATGGTACTAATGTGGACCCGAGCATCCTCTAGGACGTAAGAGAAAATAGGATTTTAATTACCTACCGGTAAATCCTTTTCTAGTAGTCCGAAGAGGATGCTGGGCGCCCACCCAGCGCTTCGTTATCCTGCAGTGGTTACTTGGTTCAGTACTGCTTTGTTACTAGTTAAGTACTGCATTTTTTTTACTGGGTTCAGTAATGTTTAAGCTGTTGCTGAGTTTTCAGGCTAGTTAGCTTGGATTTGCCTTGTTTGTGTGAGCTGGTGTGAATCTCGCCACTATCTGTGTAATATCCTCGAAGTTGTCCGTCTCCTTGGGCACAGTTTCTAGACTGAGTCTGGTAGGAGGGAAATAAAGGGAGGAGCCACTATTAAATTGTTAAAGTGCCAGTGGCTCCTAGTGGACCCGTCTTTACCCTATGGTACTAATGTGGACCCCAGCAACCTCTACGGACTGCGAGAAAAGGATATACCGGTAGGTAATTAAAATCCTATTTTCTTGCTTGAACTTCCATAGTACCCTGGGCAGGAGTGACACTGGAGGGAACACGTATGGCAGCTGAAAGTTCCATGGAATTGCCAGTGCGTCCACAAGCGCTGCTTGAGGATCCCTTGATCTGAAGACCGAAACCTTGTGATTGTGTCAAGACGCCATCAGGTCCACATCTTGTAGGCCCCACTTGTCTACTAGGAGTTGAAAGACCTCTGGATGAAGACTCCACTCTCCAGCATGAACATCCTGACAACTGAGGAAATCCGCTTTTGTTGAGGACTCTGGGAATGAACACTGCTGATATTGCTGGATGATGGTGTTCCGCCCAGTGGAGGATTTTTGATACTTCCAGCATTGCCATGCGGCTTCGAGTACCAACTTAATGATTTCTGTATGCCACCATGGTGGCGTTGTCCAACTGTACCTGAACAGGCCTGTTCTGTACCAGAGGCATGGCAAGTGTTAACGCACTACCCTTAATTCTAGAATGTTTATGGGGAGGAGAGATTCCTCCTTGGTCCACTGACTCTGGAGAGAGTGTTGCTCCAACACAGTGCCCCAACCTCTCAGACTGGCATCCATTATCAGCAGGACCCAGTTGGAGATCCAGAAAAGGCGGGCCTAGCTCAGCTGTCGGTCCTGTAACCACCAGCTCAGTGACAGACTGACCTCCGGAGTCAAGGAGATCATGTGAGACCTGACCCGTGAGGCTGGCCATACCACTTGGAGAGGCTTAACCTCTGTAGAGGGCGTGAATGAAATTGAGCGTACTCCACCATGTCGAAAGCCGACACCATGAGGCCTAGTACTTATATCGCCGAGTGTATCGACACTCCTGGGTGAGAGAGGAAGTATCTGATTTTGTCCTGGAGTTTCAGGACTTTCTCTGGAGACAGAAACAATCTCTGTGTGTGTGCAGTAGATCTCCCAGGTGCACCATGCTCCAAGCAGGGACCAGAGATGACTTTTTCCAGTTGATGAGCCAACCATGGGCTTGTAGGAATTGGACCGTCAGTTCCAGATGACTGAGGAGAACATTTTGGGAGTTCACCAGGATCAGTTAATTGTCCAGATACGGTAGGATCCTGACTCCCTGATGGCGGAGATGAGCCGTCATCATGGCCATTACCTTGGTGAAGATCCAAGAAGCCGTGATCAGTCCAAACGGCAGAGCCTGGAATTGGTAATGTAGGTTGCCAATAGCAAACTGCAGATATTGCTGATGTGATATGGCAATAGGTATGTGCAGATAAGCATCCTGTATGTCCAGGGATACCATATAGTCTTTGGGTTCCATGGCCAGTATAACAGAGCACAACATTTCCATCCGGAATTTGGATACTCTCACACATTTGTTCAAAGATTTGAGGTTGAGTTTAGGCTGGAAGGACCCATTTGGCTTTGGAACGAGAAACAGGGTCTAATAGTAGCCCTTGCCTCTCTGTGGCAGAGGTAACCGTACTACCACTCCTGTATCCAGGAGGGATTGCACAACCAATTGTAGAGCTTGCGCTTTCAGCGGATCCGAAGGGATAACCGTTGAGCAGAACTGGTGAGGGGAACGTCTCCGGAAAGAGATTGCTTACCCATCAGAGACAGCTTCCCGCACCCAGGAGTCCACAGTGGTCTTTAACCAGACCTGGGTGAACTGCAGAAGTCGGCCTCCCACCCTGGGGTCCCCCAGGGGGAGGCCCGCCCCGTCATGCAGCAGGCTTATCTTGCTTGTAAGCAGGCTGACGGGTGGCCCAGGATTGTTTAGGTTTGGGCTTAGTGCTCTTGGAAGCACAAACCTGCCTCATGTACGTCTGACCCTTCGCTTTCCCTGTAAGTCAAAAGGAGCGAAAAATGGTACTCTTACCCTTCAGAGCAGAAGGATTAGTACTTGGGAGACATGCAGTCTTAGCAGACACCAAGTCAGTGACAATCTTGTTTAGATCCTCCCCAAATAGGATGTCTCCCTTAAAAGGGAGAACCTCCAAAGTCTTTTTGGAATCCAGGTCCACCTTCCAGTACCTTAACCACAAAATTCAGTGAGCCAATATAGCCGTAGTATACGCTGTGGCGGCCATTACACCTGCCTCAGAGGCCACCTCCTGTACATAGTGTGAGGCTGTGGTGATATAATACAGGTATTGTCTGGCAGTGTCAGATATATCCTGAGGTAGCTCCTCCTCAATTGCTTGAACCCATGCTTCAATTCCTTTTGCGGCCCAGGAGGCTGCTATAGTGGGTCTATGTACAGCACCAGTAAGAGTGTAAATAGATTTCAGGCAACACTCCACACGCTTATCCGTCTGTTCCTTTAGTGCGGTGATGGTGGTGACCGGCAAGAGTAGATTATACCACAAGACGGGCAACATGAGACTCCACCAGCGGTGGAGTTTCCCACTTTTTACTCAACTCTGCAGGGATAGGATAACGAGCTAGCATATTCTTGGACAGGGAACATTTCTTACCTGGAGATGACCAGGGTTCCTGACGTATTTCAATTAAATGGTCAGAATGTGGTAAGACTACTTTAGCAACCTTCTGATGTTTGAACTTATCAGGTTTCTTAGACACAGTAGTGGGCTCAATCTCATCATCTATTTGGGAAATCAGCTTGATAGCCTCCACTAGGTCAGAAACATCAATATGAGTTGTAGAATCCTCGTCAGAAGCAACTGTATCAGTGTCTGATAGATCCGTACATTACCCGTCTTCATCAGAATTATCTGAAATATTTGTGGATTGTGAGGAGGAATTTGCCCGCTTAGGTGGCCCCTGTAGGGCGTGGAGCAGGCTTTTGTCTAACCAGAGATTGATTTAATTGTTGCAATTGGGTAGACAGGGTATCTGAACTACAGGGACAATATGTGGCTGCAATGACATAGGAGGTCCAACAGGGGGCGCAAGACGTGCCATTAGTGTATTCAGCATACTTGAGAATGCTGCCCACGGTGGTTCCTGATTGGCCACAACAGTTGCGGGTTGACTGGAGGGCGTATGGCACCAAGTGCCTGAACCATCAATTAAAAATTCCCCCTCAGGTAAATACATGGCTCTAGCGCTGCATGATGCAGGAGTGTCCGTGGATTTCCCATCCTCTGTGGCAGACATTATTATAAATCTAGCCCTGGGACGTAACAGTACAATATAGCCAGACAAATATAATACCAGCAAATAACCCCATGAGTTATGCGTTAGTAAATACGAGCACAACAGAGGATTTAAGTATATGAGGTGACTGAAAACACAGAATAAATACCAGAAATCATATTTGCTGTGTAGCACTATATAATGAATGGACCCTGACGCACCTAGCCCCCCAGGGTACAGAATATAGTGATAGCAAGAGGTGGGATACACGAAATGGAGACCACACAGGAGCTACAGGCACACTCAGAGGCAGATTTATTAAGCCTGGTGAAGAGCAATTGCTTTTCTGACGTTTGGAGAGTGAAGGAACCCACTGCCAGAGATTACACCTATATATGACATATATACTAGGCTAGACATGATCTTTTTGAGTACCGAACTAGCCCAATGCATACTGGATACCTCCATACACCCCAGCACGTGGTCTGACCATGGCCCAATTACGGTGGATGTTACTGAGCCTCTAGTTTCCGCTCGCCAGCCCTCGTGGCGCTTAAATGATAAGGTCCTCCTTAATCCCATGCTTAAAGCCCAACTAGTTCAGGAATTAGTTCACTACTTCAGATCTAATAAAAATCCTAGTATTAATAATCATAATCAGCGCCAGACCAATCAATTGGTAATGACTACAACTTGCACTTTTTTATATTTATGTACTTTGATATTGGATATTAACTTGAGGCAATACAACTTCAGTTGATACTGGCATGGGTGGTCCTCAGCAACCCCATTGTTGTTGTTGTTGTGTCCCTTGAATGTGCTGCACTAGATTGTGGTGAATAACACTCCGAGATGGATCCTCAATGTGAATACCAATAATTGAAAAATAATTAGTTTATATATATTCCACGTGGGCATATTATATTGCTGCTATAATACATGATGGAAGTCGGGGCAGTAATGTGCGGGCAGTAGTCTGACGCTCACGGCGCCCTGTATCCATGGAGATGATTTGGATAAACTACTGGTCTGGGTGTGCCCAGTGCTCATCACGGGAAGTGACGTAGCGGCATCTGAGATGCAAAACCAGGAAGTAGAGAGCCCGGTGGAAAGCGGATGAGATATGCTGAACTAGAGTGCACTACCTGGATGGTGAGGCATGTGCAGAGGGATGGAATACACGCTGGGGGGAGCGGGGCGGACAGCCGATTCACCTGTAAGTAGTTGTACTTTGTATGGGTATTTAGGTGATGTGTTGTGGTTGTTCACTCACAGATGGCTCCACACTAAGCAGGGGCAATGACATGATGCAATTGTCTTCAACGGTCATTCGGTGACCGAGGTCGACGGACTGAGAAGTTACCTTCTGAACCCTTTTTGTCCTAAAGTATATTTATGGAAGTACTGTGTAGGCATTATGGATGCCACATTGGTTGGGTATGATGTTTTTTGATAATCCATGCTGAGCCACCGTGACTTATTGTTCATTTCTTGAATGCCCAATATGGGTGAGAATAAAAAGTAAGCGTTTTTCTGTGATGGATCGAGTGCCCTCTCTTACAGTGGGGGTAATTCCAAGTTGATCGCAGCAGGATTTTTGTTAGCAGTTGGGCAAAACCATGTGCACTGCAGGGGAGGCAGATTTAACATGTGCAGAGAGAGTTAGATTTGGGTGGGGTGTGTTCAATCTGCAATCTAATTTGCAGTGTAAAAATAAAGCAGCCTGTATTTACCCTGCACAGAAATAAAATAACCCACCCAAATCTAACTCTCTCTGCAAAAGTTATATCTGCCCCCCCTGCAGTGCACATGGTTTTGCCCAATTGCTAACAAACTTGCTGCTGCGATCATCTCAGAATTACCCCCATTATGTCTGTTTATCTGGACTGGAATGGAACAGATAAACCATGCCCTAAAATACCAGTGTTAAGTTTTTGTATTCACGATTGGATAAATCTGTGTCATACTATGGGATTTAAAATGATACATATGTGTGCGCCTCGCTATTATTAATATTATTAATAAATGCGGTCATCAAGTGCTTTATATTATTGTTCTACAAGTTACGGGTGTTCTCTGTAATACGTACAGCAGTAATTGTTTTTAGAGGATTGTAGCACAGTGGGAGGTTGAATGTGTATCTCTTTTTATGGGTGTTGTGATGTGTTTTGTACGCTGTACATATTATTTTGCTGATTGTGTTTGAATAGGGTATATCTCTTATATTTTGATATATTATGATTATATTATCTATTATATTATGATTATTTTAATCAATTTGTAAATATTTTTAATACAAAAATGCACTGCATTGTTCAACTAGTTATCATCCATCTATAATACACACCGTCGTATTTGTTTTAGAGAACCACATACTGTATTTGTTCTGCATTGTACAGCTGTGTTAACAAAATAGCGGCGACTCATTGTAATGTAATATATTTAAAAAAAAATACATTGGGGTATATGCAAATGCGGTCGAATTGCCGCAAATGTCAAAAAACGGGGCATTTTTAACACAAAAAAAAATTGACAATGCAATACAGTACTTTTCGACAAAAAAACGGACGTTTCAGTTTCAACTTTTTGAAATTCGACAGTTGTCAAATTCGACATGTCTGCAATGGTAAAAATGTGGCTTTTAGACAAAAGTATATTCAATTGAAGAATGTCTATTCGAAAACAGTGCTTTTCGACAGTAATTTTGTCAGTTTCATTCCGCCTCACTTGCTGGCGGAATCTAATAAAAAATGTAAAAACATGTTTTTTTGTGTTTTTTTTTTTATTGCTAATAGCATATCTATTTATATTAGAAGGGATTATGTGCTTGGTTTGTCTATTAGAAGACACAAGTATTATTTATAGATTTTTTAAAAATAATATATTTTTTTAACTGATTTAAAATAGAGAGAGCATCGTTTTCAGTGGGAAGGGGTGGGAATTGGTTAAAATCAAGAAAAAAAATGCGTGGGGTCCCCCTTCCTAAGCATAACCAGCCTTGGGCTCATTGAGCCAGTCCTGGTTGTAAAAATACGGGGGAAAAATTGACAGGGGATCCCCAGTAGTTTTACAACGAGCACCGGGCTCTGCGTCCGGTCCTGGTGCAAAAAAATAAGAATTTACTTACCGATAATTCTATTTCTCGGAGTCCGTAGTGGATGCTGGGGTTCCTGAAAGGACCATGGGGAATAGCGGCTCCGCAGGAGACAGGGCACAAAAGTAAAGCTTTTACAGGTCAGGTGGTGTGTACTGGCTCCTCCCCCTATGACCCTCCTCCAGACTCCAGTTAGGTACTGTGCCCGGACGAGCGTACACAATAAGGGAGGATTTTGAATCCCGGGTAAGACTCATACCAGCCACACCAATCACACCGTACAACTTGTGATCTAAACCCAGTTAACAGTATGATAACAGAGGAGCCTCTGAAAGATGGCTTCCTAAACAATAACCCGAATTAGTTAACAATAACTATGTACAAGTATTGCAGATAATCCGCACTTGGGATGGGCGCCCAGCATCCACTACGGACTCCGAGAAATAGAATTATCGGTAAGTAAATTCTTATTTTCTCTATAGTCCTAAGTGGATGCTGGGGTTCCTGAAAGGACCATGGGGATTATACCAAAGCTCCCAAACGGGCGGGAGAGTGCGGATGACTCTGCAGCACCGAATGAGAGAACTCCAGGTCCTCCTTTGCCAGGGTATCAAATTTGTAAAATTTTACAAACGTGTTCTCCCCTGACCACGTAGCTGCTCGGCAGAGTTGCAATGCCGAGACCCCTCGGGCAGCCGCCCAAGATGAGCCCACCTTCCTTGTGGAATGGGCCTTAACAGATTTAGGCTGTGGCAGGCCTGCCACAGAATGTACGAGTTGAATTTTGTTACAAATCCAACGAGCAATCGACTGCTTAGAAGCAGGTGCACCCAACTTGTTGGGTGCATACAGTATAAACAGCGAGTCAGATTTTCTGACTCCAGCCGTCCTTTAAATGTATATTTTTTTAAGGCTCTGACAACGTCCAACAACTTGGAGTCCTTCAAGTCGTCTGTAGCCGCAGGCACTACAATAGGCTGGTTCAGGTGAAACGCTGATACCACCTTAGGGAGAAAATGCGGACGCGTCCGCAGCTCTGCCCTATGTCGAATGGAAAATTAAATAAGGGCTTTTATAAGATAAAGCCGCCAGTTCAGATACTCTCCCGGCCGAAGCCAGGGCCAGTAACATAGTCACTTTCCATGTGAGATATTTCAAATCCACATTCTTTAGTGGTTCAAACCAATTGGATTTGAGGAAATCTAAAACTACATTTAGATCCCACGGTGCCACCTTAGGCACCACAGGAGGCTGTATATGCAGTACTCCTTTTATAAAAATCTGGACCTCAGGAACTGAGGCCAATTCTTTTTGGAAGAATATTGATAGGGCCGAAATTTGAACCTTAATAGATCCCAATTTGAGACCCATAGACAATCCTGATTGCAGGGAATGTAGGAAACGACCCAGCTGAGATTCCTCCATCGGAGCACTCCGCTGCTCGCACCACGCAACATATTTTCGCCTAATACGGTGATAATGCTTCGCGGTGACTTCCTTCCTTGCCTTTATGAAGGTAGGAATGACTTCTTCTTCTGGAATGCCTTTTCCTTTTAGGATCTGGCATTCAAACGCCATGCCGTCAAACGCAGCCGCGGTAAGTCTTGAAAAAGACAAGGACCCTGCTGAAGCAGGTCCCTTCTTCAGAGGTAGAGGCCACGGATCGTCCGTGACCATCTCTTGAAGTTCCGGGTACCAAGTCCTTCTTGGCCAATCCGGAGCCACTAGACTTACTCCTCTTTGCCGTATAATCCTCAATACCTTTGGTATGAGAGGCAGAGGAGGAAACACATATACTGACTGGTACACCCAAGGTGTTACCAGCGCGTCCACAGCTATTGCCTGCGGATCTCTTGACCTGGCGCAATACCTGTCCAGTGTTTTGTTGAGGCGAGACGCCATCATGTCCACCATTGGTTTTACCCAACGGTTTAATAGCATGTGGAAAACTTCTGGATGAAGTCCCCACTCTCCCGGGTGAAGGTCGTGTCTGCTGAGGAAGTCTGCTTCCCAGTTGTCCACTCCCGGGATGAATACTGCTGACAGTGCTATCACGTGATTCTCCGCCCAGCGAAGGATCCTGGCAGCTTCTGCCATTGCCCTCCTGCTTCTTGTGCCGCCCTGTCTGTTTACATGGGCGACTGTCGTGATGTTGTCCGACTGGATCAACACCGGTCTTTCTTGAAGCAGAGGTTCCGCCTGGCTTAGAGCATTGTAGATTGCTCTTAGCTCCAGAATGCTTATGTGAAGAGACTTTTCCAGGCTCGACCACACTCCCTGGAAATTTCTTCCCTGTGTGACTGCTCCCCAGCCTCTCAGGCTGGCATCCGTGGTCACCAGGATTCAATCCTGTATGCCGAATCTGCGGCCCTCCAATAGATGAGCCTCCTGCAACCACCACAGAAGGGATACCCTTGTCCTCGGCGACAGGGTTATCCGCAGGTGCATCTGAAGATGCGACCCTGACCATTTGTCCAACAGATCCCTTTGCATGGAATCTGCCGAATGGGATTGCTTCGTAAGAAGCTACCATTTTTTCCCAGGACTCTTGTGCATTGATGTACAGACACCTTTCCTGGTTTTAGGAGGTTCCTGACCAGGTCAGATAACTCCTTGGCTTTTTCCTCGGGAAGAAAAACCTTTTTCTGAACTGTGTCCAGAATCATCCCCAGGAACAGCAGACGAGTTGTCGGCATTAATTGGGATTTTGGAATATTCAGAATCCATCTGTGCTGCTTTAGCACCTCTTGAGATAGTGCTAAACCCATCTCTAGCTGTTCTCTGGACCTTGCCCTTATTAGGAGATCGTCCAAGTATGGGATAATTAATACGCCTTTTCTTCGAAGAAGAAATATTATCTCGGCCATTACCTTTGTAAAGACCCGAGGTGCCGTGGACAAACCAAACGGCAGCGTCTGAAACTGATAGTGACAGTTTTGTACAACGAACCTGAGGTACCCCTGGTGTGAGGGGTAATTGGAACGTGGAGATACGCATCCTTGATGTCCAAGGATACCATAAAGTCCCCTTCTTCCAGGTTCGCTATCACTGCTCTGAGTGACTCCATCTTGAACTTGAACTTCTTTATGTACAGGTTCAAGGACTTCAGATTTAGAATAGGCCTTACCGAACCATCCGGCTTCGGTACCACAAAAAGAGTGGAATAATACCCCTTCCCTTGTTGTAGAAGAGGTACCTTGACTATCACCTGCTGAGAATACAGCTTGTGAATGGCTTCCAAAACCGTCTCCCTTTCTGAGGGGGACGTTGGTAAAGCAGACTTCAGGAAACGGCGAGGTGGCTCTGTCTCTAATTTCAACCTGTACCCCTGAGATATTATCTGCAGGATCCAGGGATTTACCTGCGAGTGAGCCCACTGCGCGCTGTAATTCTTGAGACGACCGCCTACCGCCCCCGAGTCCGCTTGCGAAGCCCCAGCGTCATGCTGAGGCTTTTGTAGAAGCCGGGGAGGGCTTCTGTTCCTGGGAAGGAGCTGCCTGTTGCTGTCTCTTCCCTCGTCCTCTGCCTCGTGGCAGATATGAATAGCCCTTTGCTCTCTTATTTTTAAAGGAACGAAAGGGCTGCGGTTGAAAGGTCGGTGCCTTTTTCTGTTGGGGAGTGACTTGAGGTAGAAAGGTGGATTTCCCGGCCGTAGCCGTGGCCACCAAATCCGATAGACCGACCCCAAATAACTCCTCTACGCATCGCCTGTCCACTGTCGTGTCCATAAAGCTCTTCTGGCCTAAATGGACATAGCACTTACCCGTGATGCCAGTGTGCAGATATCTCTCTGTGCATCACGCATATAAAGAAATGCATCCTTTATTTGTTCTAACGACAGTAAAATATTGTCCCTGTCCAGGGTATCAATATTTTCGATCAGGGACTCTGACCAAACTACCCCAGCACTGCACATCCAGGCAGTCGCAATAGCTGGTCGTAGTATAACACCTGCATGTGTGTATATACCTTTTTGGATATTTTCCATCCTCCTATCTGATGGATCTTTTAAGTGCGTCCGTCTCAGGAGAGGGTAACGCCACTTGTTTTGATAAGCGTGTTAGCGCTTTGTCCACCCTAGGAGGTGTTTCCCAGCGCTCCCTAACCTCTGGCGGGAAAGGGTATAAAGCCAATAACTTCTTTGAAATTAGCAGTTTTTTATCGGGGCACCCCACGCTTCATCACACACGTCATTTAATTCTTCTGATTCGGGAAAAACTACTGGTAGTTTTTTCACACCCCACATAATACCCTGTTTAGTGGTACCTGTAGTATCAGCTAAATGTAACATCTCCTTTATTGCCAAAATCATATAACGTGTGGCCCTACTGGAAAATACGGTTGATTCGTCACCTTCACCACCGGAATCAGTGCCTGTGTCTGGGTCTGTGTCGACCGACTGAGGCAAAGGGCGTTTTACAGCCCCTGACGGTGTTTGAGGCGCCTGGACAGGCACTAATTGAGTGTCCGGCCGCCTCATGTCGGCAAACAACTGCTTAAGCGAGTTGACGCTATCCCGTAATTCCACAAATAAAGGCATCCATTCTGGTGTCGACCCCCTAGGAGGTGACATCCTCATATTTGGCAATTGCTCCGCCTCCACACCAATAACGTCCTCATACATGTCGACACACACGTACCGACACACAGCAGACACACAGGGAATGCTCTATACGAAGACAGGACCCACTAGCCCTTTGGGGAGACAGAGGGAGAGTCTGCCAGCACACACCAAAAAGCGCTATATATGAAAGGGATAGCCTTATGATTAAGTGCTCCCTTATAGCTGCTTTTATATTAATATATTGCCATTTATTTTGCCCCCCCTCTCTGTTATACCCTGTTTCTGTAGTGCAGTGCAGGGGAGAGACCTGGGAGCCTTCCTGACCAGCGGAGCTGTGACAGAAAATGGCGCCGTGTGCTGAGGAGATAGGCCCCGCCCCTTTTTCGGCGGGCTCGTCTCCCGCTATTTAGTACATTTAGGCAGGGGTAAATATCTCCATATAGCCTCTGGGGCTATATGTGAGGTATTTTTAGCCTTTTTAAAGGTTTTCATTTGCCTCCCAGGGCGCCCCCCCCCAGCGCCCTGCACCCTCAGTGACTGCCGTGTGAAGTGTGCTGAGAGGAAAATGGCGCACAGCTGCAGTGCTGTGCGCTACCTTAAGAAGACTGCAGGAGTCTTCAGCCGCCGATTCTGGACCTCTTCTTGCTTCAGCATCTGTGAGGGGGCCGGCGGCGTGGCTCCGGTGACCATCCAGGCTGTACCTGTGATCGTCCCTCTGGAGCTTCATGTCCAGTAGCCAAGAAGCCAATCCATCCTGCACGCAGGTGAGTTCACTTCTTCTCCCCTCTGTCCCTCGTTGCAGTGATCCTGTTGCCAGCAGGAATCACTGTAAAATAAAAAACCTAAGCTAAACTCTCTAAGCAGCTCTTTATGAGAGCCACCTAGAATTGCACCCTTCTCGGCCGGGCACAAAAATCTAACTGGAGTCTGGAGGAGGGTCATAGGGGGAGGAGCCAGTACACACCACCTGACCTGTAAAAGCTTTACTTTTGTGCCCTGTCTCCTGCGGAGCCGCTATTCCCCATGGTCCTTTCAGGAACCCCAGCATCCACTTAGGACGATAGAGAAATATGGGGGACAAAAGACCAGTGCCGGGCTCCACTAGCTGGAAAGATAATGCCACAGCCGGGGGACACTTTTATATCGGTCCCTGCGGCCGTGGCATAAAATCCCCAACTAGTTACCCCTGGCCAGGGTACCCTGGAGGAGTGGGGATCCCGTCAATCAAGGGGTCCCCCCTCCAGCCACCCAAGGGCCAGGGGTGCAGCCCGAGGCTGCTCCCCCCATCCAAGGGCTGCGGAATATGGAAACCAGAGGAAGTCACATGATATAATTTCAGCTTCCTGACAGGCCACTGCCCCCACTCCACATAATGCTCGGATATAAATGTCTGCCACTATTTAGTTACACAGAAAGAGACCCCCCCTGTAATGTCATCCACTATTCACATGATATGTCACAATCACACATAGCCACAATCACAGGTACATACAGTCACTATTGGTGGTTCTGGGCTCCGGACAGTTCAAGGGAAATCGCACAGTCACAATGGCAGCGTGTGTACCCACCTTTACACACCAGACGGGATATTTATACACAGCAACACTGATATTATGTGGACACAAAAGTAACAACACAAGTGACACAGTAACAGGAAATTGTTTCTGTCACCATAGCGACAATTATCTGATAATAAGATAATACACAGACACATAAAAAGACTCAACGTAAATCTTTTGTTTTTAAACGACTTTATTTCATATATTTAATACACAGATTTTTCTCCATATTTTAAACTGAAATACTTTACTCTGCTCAACATGGATAAAAATAAGATTTTAATTACGTACCAGTAAATCCTTTTCTCGTAGTCCCTAGAGGATACTGGGGTTCTATTTAGTACCATGGGGTATAGACGGGTCCACTAGGAGCCATGGGCACTTTAGGAGTTTAATAGTGTGGGCTGGCTCCTCCCTCTATGCCCCTCTTACCAGACTCAGTCTAGAAACTGTGCCCAAGGAGACGGACATACTTCGAGAACAGGATTCACACAGACAGTGGTGAGATTTGAACCAGAACACACATGACCAAAGGAAAACCATGCCAACAAATCATGAAACATGAACAGCAACAGCTGAACCAATACTTACCCACGTAACTATGCAGGAATACGAAGCACTGGGCGGTCGCCCAGTATCCTCTACAGCAGGCATTCCCAACCGCGGCCCTCAAGGCACACCAACAGTGCAGGTTTTAGTGATATCCAGGCTTCAGCATAGATGGTTAAAATAAGATTTTACTTACCGGTAAATCTATTTCTCGTAGTCCGTAGAGAATGCTGGGGACTCCGTAAGGACCATGGGGAATAGACGGGCTCCGCAGGAGATAGGGCACTTTAAGGAAGACTTTGGATTCTGGGTGTGCACTGGCTCCTCCCTCTATGCCCCTCCTCCAGACCTCAGTTAGGGAAACTGTGCCCAGAGGCGACGGACAGTACGAGGAAAGGATTTTAGTTAATCCAAGGGCAAGATTCATACCAGCCACACCAATCACACTGTATAACCTGTGATAAACTACCCAGCTAACAGCATGAACAACAACATATCATCAGCGCAAGACCGATGCAACTATAACATAACCCTTATGTAAGCAATAACTATATACAAGTCTTGCAGAAGAAGTCCGCACTTGGGACGGGCACCCAGCATCCTCTACGGACTACGAGAAATAGAATTACCGGTAAGTAAAATCTAATTTTCTCTTACGTCCTAGAGGATGCTGGGGACTCCGTAAGAACCATGGGGATTATACCAAAGCTCCCAAACGGGCAGGAGAGTGCGGATGACTCTGCAGCACCGATTGAGCAAACAGGAGGTCCTTCTCAGCCAGGGTATCAAACTTATAGAACTTTGCAAAGGTGTTTGACCCCGACCAAGTAGCAGCTCGGCATAGTTGTAGTGCCGAGATCCCTCGGGCAGCCGCCCAAGAAGAGCCCCCCTTCCTAGTGGAATGGGCCCTAACCGATTTAGGCAATGGCAATCATGCCGTAGAATGCGCCTGCTGAATCGTGTTACAGATCCAGCGAGCAATAGTCTGCTTTGAAACAGGAGCGCCAACTTTGTTGTCTGCATACAGAACAAACAGAGCTTCAGTCTTCCTGATCCTAGCCGTTCTGGTCATATAAATCTTCAAAGCCCTGACTACATCCAGGGACTCGGAATCCTCCAAGTCCCGTGTAGCCACAGGCACGACAATAGGTTGGTTCATATGAAAAGATGAGACCACTTTTGGCAGAAACTGAGGACGCGTCCTCAACTCTGCCCTATCCACGTGAAAAACCAGGGCAGGGACTTTTATGTGATAAAGCTGCCAATTCCGAAACACGCATTGCCGAAGCCAAGGCCAACAACATGACCACTTTCCAAGTGAGATATTTCAACTCCACTGTTTTGAGTAGCTCAAACCAAGGTGACCTGAGGAAACTAAATACCACAGAAAGATCCCACGGCGCCACTGGAGGTACAAAAGGAGGCTGATTATGCAACACCCCCTTCACGAATGTCTGTACTTCAGGAAGAGAAGCCAATTCTTTTTGAAATAAAATGGACAAGGTTGAAATTTCTCCCAAATCCACTCCTGTTTGCAGGAAGTGAAGCAGACGACCCAAATGGAAGTCCTCCGTAGGAGCAGCCCTGGCCTCACACCAAAAAACATATTTTCGCCATATATGGTGATAATGTTTCAATGTCAGATCCTTCCTAGCCTTTATTAGTGTAGGAATGACCTCCTCCGGAATACCTTTTTTCGCTAGGATCCGGCGTTCAACCGTCATGCCGTCAAACGCAGCCGCGGTAAGTCTTGGAACAGACAGTGCCCCTGCTGCAGAAGGTCCTGTCTTAGAGGAAGAGGCCACGGATCTTCTGTGAGCAACTCTTGCAGATCCGGACACCAAGTCCTTTGTGGCCAATCTGGAACAATGAGGATTGTTCTGACTCTGCTTAGTCTTATTATTCTCAACACCTTGTGTATGAGAGGCAGAGGAGGAAACACATAGACCGACCTGAACACCCAAGGTGTCACTAGAGCGTCCACTGCTACCGCCTGAGGGTCTCTTGACCTGGCGCAATACTGCTTTAGCTTTTTGTTGAGATGGGACGCCATCATGTCTATCTGAGGCAGTCCCCACCGACCAACGATCTGTGCGAAGACTTCTGGATGAACTCCCCACTCTCCCGGATGCAGGTCGTGTCTGCTGAGGAAGTCCGCTTCCCAGTTGTCCACCCCTGGGATGAATACTGCTGCTAGGGCGCTTACATGGCCTTCCGCCCAGCGAAGAATCCTGGTCATTTCTGCCATGGCCACTCTGCTCCTTGTGCCGCCTTGGCGGTTTACATGAGCCACTGCTGTGACATTGTCCGACTGAATCAGAACCGGTTTGTTCCGAAGCAATGCCTCCGCTTGGCGTAGGGCGTTGTATATGGCCCTCAACTCCAGGACGTTGATGTGGAGACAAGTCTCTAGATTTGACCAGAGACCTTGGAAATTTCTTCCCAGTGTGACTGCTCCCCAACCTCGGAGGCTTGCGTCCGTGGTCACCAGGATCCAGTCCTGAATTCCGAACTTGCGGCCTTCTAGGAGGTGAGCACTGTGCAGCCACCACAGGAGAGATACTCTGGAAGACAGGGTGATCCTTTGATACATTTGTAAATGGGACCCGGACCATTTGTCCAGTAAATCCCATTGAAAGGTCCTCGCATGGAACCCTCCGAAGGGGATGGCCTTGTACGATGCCACCATCTTCCCCAGGACACGCGTGCAGTGATGCACTGAAACCTTTTTTAGCTTTAATAGGTTACTGACTAGGGCCATGACCTCCTGAGCCTTTTCCGTCGGAATAAAAACCTTTTTCTGGTCTGTGTCTAGAATCAGGCCCAGAAAGGTCAGACGCGTTGTCGGGACTAGCTGGGACTTCGGTATATTGAGAATCCAGCCGTGCCTTTGCAACATTCTCACCGACAGCGACACGCTGTCCAGCAACTTCTCCCGAGATCTCGCCATTATGAGGAGATCGTCCAAGTATGGGATAATTGTGACCCCCTGCTTGCGCAGGAGCACCATCATTTCCGCCATTACCTTGGTGAAAATTCTCGGGGCTGTGGAAAGCCCAAATGGCAACGTCTGAAATTGGTAAATGACAGTCCTGTACTGCAAATCTCAGGAATGCCTGGTGAGGAGGGAAAATCGGAACATGAAGGTATGCATCCTTTATGTCCAGGGACACCATCCAATTCCCCCCTCCCCTCCAGGCTGGCGATGACCGCTCTGAGCGATTCCATCTTGAACTTTTTCAAGTACAAGTTCAGAGATTTTAGATTCAAAATGGGCCTGACCGAACCGTCTGGTTTCGGGACCACAAACAGGGTTGAGTAATACCCCTTTCCTTGCTGGAGAAGGGGAACTTTGACTATCACCTGTTGAAGATACAATTTTTAAATTGCAGTCAACACTAACTCCCTCTCTGATGGGGAAGCTGGCAGAGCCGATTTGAAAAACCGGCGAGGAGGCACGTCTTCGAATTCCAGCCCGTATACCTGAGAAACAATCTCTATGGCCCAGGGATCCACCTGTGAGTGAACCCAGACCTGGTTGAAAAATCGAAGACGTTCCCCCACTTGAGCTGACTCCCCCCGGGAAGCCCCAGCGTCATGCGGTGGACTTTGCAGATGTAGGGGAGGACTTCTGCTCCTGGGAACTAGCTGCATGCAGCTTTTTTCCCTTGCCTTTTCCTCTGGCAAGGAAGGACAATCCCCGTACCTTCTTGCTTTTATGGGAACGAAAGGACTGCATTTGATAATCAGGTGCCTTTTTAGTATGCTGCGGGGGGACATAAGGTAAGAAATTCGATTTACCGGCCGTAGCAGTAGAGACAAGGTCAGAGAGGCCTTCTCCAAACAACTCCTCCCCCTTGTAAGGCAACGACTCCATATGCCGCTTTGAATCGGCATCCCCCATCCACTGTCGGGTCCACAAGAGTCACCTAGCAGAAATAGACATAGCATTTATTTTGGAGCTTAGTAAACAAATGTCTCTTTGAGCATCCCTCATAAAAAAAGCAGCATCTTTGATATGCTCTAGGGTCATTAGAATGGTATCCTAATCTAGGGTGTCAAGTTCCGTAGATAAGGAATCTGTCCATGCTGCGACAGCACTACAAACCTAAGCCGATGCCATGGCCGGTCTAACGATAGTACCGGAATGTGTGTAAATGTGCTTCATGGTAACCTCCTGCTTACGATCAGCAGGATCCTTGAGGGAAGCTGTATCCTGAGAAGGCAGTGCCACCTTCTTGGATAAGCGTGTCAGTGCCTTGTCTACCTTCGGCGAAGATTCCCATCGTATCCTGTCCTTTTGTGGAAAGGGATACGCAATGAGAATCCTTTTGGGAACTTGTAGTCTCCTATCTGGAGATTCCCAAGCCTTTTCGCACAAGTCGCTTAGATCAAATGAGGACGGAAAGGTGACTTCAGGCTTTTTCCCTTTATACATGTGTACCCTCGTGTCAGGGACAGGGGGTTACTCAGTGATATGCAAAACCTCTTTAATGGCCATAATCATGTAACGAATACCTTTCGCCACCTTTGGCTGTAATTTTGCATCCTCATAGTCGACACTAGAGTCAGTATCTGTGTCGGTATCTGTGTCAGTGATCTGGCATATTGTGCGTTTTTGAGACCCCAAAGGACCTGGTGCCACAGGGACAGGTATGGACTGGCTACCTGACTGATCCCTAGCTTCAGCCTTGTCTATTCTTTTATGCAGTAAATTTACATTTGCATTCAAGACATTCCACATATCCACCCAGTCCGGTGTCGGCGTTGCCGACGGCGACCTAACAATCATACGTTCCCCCTCCTCTTTAGATGAGCCTTCCAAATCAAACATGTCGACACACACGTACCGACACACTTCACACACACAGGGAATCTCTTTTCTGAAGAGAGGTTCCCCCTTAGGCCCTTTGGAGAGACAGAGAGAGTATGCCAGCACACACCCCAGCGCAATATACCCCTGGAGACAAACACAGAATGTTTTTCCCAGTAGCGCTGTGAAATGTATAAAACACCAATAATGTGCCCCCCCTCTACTTTCAAACCCCCTTTCACCGTGTGTAAAGCAGGGGAGAGTCTGGGGAGCTTCCTCTCAGCGGTGCTGTGGAGAGAAAATGGCGCTTGTGAGTGCTGAGGGAGAAGCCCTGCCCCCTCGGCGGCAGGCTTCTGTCCCGCTCAAACTTATGAAAAAAAGGCGGGGGCTCTTTTATATATATGTACAGTGCACACCTGTACATGGGGTGGCATTCTGTGTGCCGACGGTCGGGCTCCCGGCGCTCAGTATACCGGCGCCGGGAGCCCGACCGCCGGCATACCGACACTTATTTTCCCTCGTGGGGGTCCACGACCCCCATAGAGGGAGAATAAAATAGTGTGGCGCGCATAGCGCGCCACCGTGCCCGTAGCGTGGCGAGCGCAGCGAGCCCGCAAGGGGCTCATTTGCGCTCGCCACACTGTCGGTCAGCCGGCGGTCGGGCTCCCGGCGCCGGTATGCTGGGCGCCGGGAGCCCGACCGCCGGCCAGACGTAGTGAACCCCTGTACATGTATATATACTTTTTGCCATAGGAGAGGTGTTATATTGCTGCCCAGGGCGCCCCCCCTGCGCCCTGCACCCTTACAGTGACCGTAGTGTGTGAGGTGTATGGAGCAATGACGCACAGCTGCAGTGCTGTGCGTTACCTCTGTGAAGCACCGAAGGCTTCTGCCGCCTGAGACGTCTTCTGTCTTCGTTTCTTCTGCTCTGTAAAGAGAACAGCGGCGCGGCTCTGGGAGTGAACGCCCAGGACGAACCTGTGTTCACCCCCTCTGGAGCTAATGGTGTCCAGTAGCCAAGGAAGCAGAGCCTATCATTTAAGTAGGTCTGCTCCTCTCTCCCCAGTCCCTCGATGCAGGGAGCCTGTTGCCAGCAGTGCTCCCTGAAAAAGAGAAAAAATCCTAACAAAAATGCTTTCTAAGCAGGAAGCTCAGGAGAGCTCCCTGCAGTGCACCCATTCTCCTCTGGGCACAGTGTAAAACTGGAGGAGGGGCATAGAGGAAGGAGCCAGTGCACACCCAGTATCCAAAGTATTTCTTAAAGTGCCCTATCTCCTGCGGAGCCTGTCTATTCCCCATGGTCCTTACGGAGTCCCCAGCATCCTCTAGGACGTTAGAGAAATTAAAATAACTGAGCTAATTAAGTCACCTGTGTTCAAGCCTGGATATCACTAAAACCAGGACTGTTAGTATGCCTTGAGGACCGTGGTTGGGAAACACTGCTCTACAGACTATGTGAAAAGGATTTACCGGTAGGTAAATAAAATCCTATTTTCTTTTACGTCCTAGAGGATACTGGGGTTCCATTTAGTACCATGGGGATGTACCAAAGCTCCCTGTATGGGAGGGAGAATGCTGAGGGTCCAGCAGAACTGATTGGCCTGAGGACCTAACGTTTGGTCAAAGAATCGAACTTGTAGAACTTAGCAAACGTGTTTGAACCTGACCAAGTAGCTGCTCGGAAAACCTGTAGAGCCGAGACACCCCGGGCAGCTGCCCAGGAAGAAACGAAGAACTGAATGAGTAGAGTGGGACTATACAGATCTTGGAACCGGCAATCCTGCCATGGAATAAGCATGCTGGATAGTACACCTGATCCAGTGAGCAATTGTCTGCTTAGAAGCAGGACACCCAATCTTATTGGGATCATAAAGGACAAACAGCGCGTCCGATTTCCTGTGACGAGCTGTCCGCTTCACATATATCTTCAAAGCTCTCACAACATCCAATGACTTTGAAGAAGCTGAGGTGTCAGTAGCCACTGGCACCACAATAGGTTGGTTGATATGAAATGCAGACACGACCTTAGGAAGAAACTGCTGACGCGTTCTGAGCTCAGCTCTATCCTCATAAAAACCAAGTAGGGGCTTTTGTGCGACAATGCCCCCAATTCTGACACACGTCTTGCTGATGCCAAGGCCAACAGTGTGACAGCCTTTCACGTAAGAAACTTTACGTCTACCTCCTGTAAAGGCTGAAACCAATCTGATTGCAGGAACTGTAACACCACATTAAAATCCCAAGGTGTCGTAGGAAACACAAAGGGCGGTTGGATGTGCAGAACCCCTTATGTCTGAGCCTAAGGGAGAACAGCCAATTGTTTCTGGAAGAAAATGGACAAGGCTGAAATGTGGACCTTTATTGAGCTTCTTGTTGAGACGAGAGGCCATCATGTCTATCTGAGGTACTCCCCACCTGCTTGTTACCTCCGCGAAGACCTCCGGGTGGAAGTCCCACTCTCCTGGATGGAGATCGTGTCTGCTGAGAAAGTCTGCTTCCCAGTAGTCCACTCCCGGAATGAAGATTGCTGACAACGCCAATGCATGTCTTTCTGCCTAGAGAATAATTCTTGCTACCTCTGACAGTGCAGCTCTGCTCTTCGTTCCGCCCTGTCTGTTTATGTAGGACACCACTGTTACATTGTCTGACTGAACCTGAATGGCTTGATCTCACAGAAGATGTGCCGCTTGTAGAAGGGCATTGTATACGGCCCTTAGTTCCAGAATGTTTATTGGAAGGATGGCTTCCTGTCTTGACCACTTTCCTTAGAAGTTTTCCCCCTGGGTGACTGCTCCCCAACCTCTAAGACTTGCATCTGTGGGTAGAAGAATCCAATTTTGAATCCCGAACCTGCGGCCTTCGATCAGGTGAGAAGTCTGCAGCCACCAGAGAAGAGAAATTCTGGCTTTTGGCGACAGGCGTATCTGCTGGTGCATGTGAAGATTTTATCTGGACCACTTGTCCAGGAGATCCAGCTGGAAGAATCTTGCATGGAATCTTCCGTACTGCAGTGACTCATAGGAGGCTACCATCTTCCACCAGAAGGCAAATGCACTAATGAACCGATACCCGGGCTGGATTCAGGAGATCCCGGACCATTGACTGGATCACCAACGCTTTTTCCAATGGAAGAAACACCCTCTGAACTTCCATGTCGAGTATCATCCCCAAGAAGGGAAGTCTCATTGTCGGCTCCAAATGTGATTTTGGAAGGTTCAGAATCCATCCATGATCCTGAAGTAGATGAGTTGAAAGAGTAGTACTCTGCAATAACCACTCCTTGGAAGATGCTTTTATCAGTAAATCATCCAGATATGTAATTATGTTCACTCACTGCTTGCGGAGGAGCATCAGCTCTTCCATGACATTGGTGAACACCCTCAGTGCTGTAGAGGCCAAATGGCAGTGCCTGGAACTGATAGTGACAGTCCTGTAGTGCAAACCTTCGATAAGTCTGGTGAGGCGGCCAGATCGGAATGTGAAGGTGTGTATCCTTGATATCAAGGGATATTAGGAATTCCCTCTCCTCCAGACCTGAGATTACCGCTATCAGAGACTCCATCTTGAATTTGAATACCCACAAGTAAGGGTTCAAGGATTTTAGGTTCAATATCGGTCTGAACGAACCGTCCGGTTTCGGTACCACAAACAGATTGGAGTAATAACCACTGTTCTGTAGTTGTGGTGGAACTGGAACAATGACTTGTGTTTGTACCAATTTTTTAATAGCCTTCTGCAGGATTGTACTGTCTTCCTGAGAAGCTGGTAAGCCTGATTTGATGAATCTGTGAGGTGGGAGTTCTTGAAACTCCAGTCTGTACCCCTGGTCAATAATATCTTTTACCCAGGGGTCTAGGCATGATGTCGCCCAGATGTGACTGAAATCTTTTAACCTATGTCGACTTACCTGCAGCTGCCTTGGATATCCACATATCCAGTGTGTCCCCAAACAGGGCCTCACCTGTGAAGGGCAGGATCTCCACACTTTTCTTGGATTCTGTGTCCACAGTCCATTGGCGAAGCCACAGTCCCCTGCATGCCGAAACTGCCATAGTTGTGGCCCTTGCATTAAGCAGGCCAATTTCCTTCATGGCCTCCACCATGAAGCCTGCAGAATCCTGTATGTGATGTAAAAACATGTCAATGTCACTCCTATTCATGAAATCTAAATCATCTAGTAAGGTGCCTGACCACTTTACTATGGCCCTAGAAATCCACGCACAAGCAATAGTGGGTCTGTGAGCCATTCCTGTAGCAGTGTATAGTGTTTTGAGCGTAGTCTCAATCTTGCGGTCAGCCGGCTCCTTTAAGGAGGCTGTACCAGGGACAGGTAAAACAACCTTTTTTGACAATCTAGACACAGAGGCATCCACAATAGGTGGGTTTTCCCAATTCTTCCTATACTCCTGAGGGAAAGGGAAAGAAATGAGCAGCCTTTTAGGGAATTGGATTTTTTTTCTCTGGGTTTTCCCAGGTTCCTTCAAATAGGGAGTTTAACTCCTTTGATGCAGGGAAGGTAACCGAGGATTTCTTTTTTACATTAAAATAAGATTCCTCTTCCTGAACAGGAACCTTCTCGGTTATCTGCAAAATATCCCTAATGGCCTCAATCATAGCTTGTACCCCTCGGGCAGGAGCTGCATCTCCCCCCCAGATCCACCTCACCATCCCCTGTATATGAGGCGTCTGTATCAGTGTCAGCATGCATTATCTGGGCCAGTGTACACTTTTGTGGATACGTGGGTGGGGTGAGAGGCGCAGTTGTGGGGGCTGTATCCCTATTCATCAGATCCTCCACAGACTCTCTCTAAAATGACGCGTCTTTCTCAGTATGGGATAATCTGGTAGAGATATTTGATATCATACCCTTATGGAGTCCACCCAAACGGGTTCAGACCCAGAAGCCTGAGAAGGTGTACTGTTTTGAGTACATAGCAGGGACTCCCCTGGAGAAGATAAACACTCTGCAGTACAAGACACACGGGGTCATTCCAAGTTGATCGCTCGCTGTCGATTTTCGCAGCGCAGCGATCAGGTGAAAAACTGCATTCCTGCGCATGCGTATGCCCCACATTGTGCACATGTGACGTATGGGTACAAAGCCCTTTGTGGTTGTGCTCAGGTTCTAGCAAAGTTTTTCTTCGCACTGGCGGTGTTATGATTCCAGCACTCCTGGTCAGAGGAGAACTTATGGCAAGGACCGGAGCACTGGAACGGAATGCGGGAAAAGGGAGCAGGAAAGAACAATAGCCCCTGGCGCCCTAACTCTGTTGTCTCACCAGTGCTGTCAGAAATCCCTTGCGAGACTATGGTTTCTTGAGCCCTTGGCAGCCGCGTTGGAAGGGCGGATTATGTCTGCCCAACTCCGATGCCCCCCGGTCTTAGTGAGAGACAAAGGGAAATCCGAGACAGGATGATAACAAGAGGCCCTCTAACTAAACAAACAGGCCAGGGGCTATGAGCTAACTAAAAACCTAAAGTATGTGCGGAGAAACTGCCAAGGAAAAAGACAACCAAAATCCACTTGTCCAATACTCCTACCCGCCACCGCCGAATACCAGAGTGGACCTGTGGAAGCGGAACCCTCCGCAAATGCTCCAAACACAAAATATAAAGGGTAAAGCGGCAGAGCCGCGACTCACGAACACCACTGGATGTTAAACGGTGATCAGTCAGGACTCCAGGGACGAGATGATAACTCCCGAGTACAGGACTTCAGAGGACTGGAATGATCGGATACAGCAGGACTGGAAACGGACTCTCAGCAAACAAAGGCAGCATGCAGGAAGCTATTACCGGCGTCTGTGAGAAGCCCTGGGAGTGTACTTAACAGGGAGTCCTCCAATCAGCTGTTTAGAAGCTGATTGGACTAAATGCCATGCAGCTGCCTTGCTGCACGGCCAGAGAACAGGTGAACGC
Organism: Pseudophryne corroboree; assembly: GCF_028390025.1. NCBI lineage: Eukaryota > Metazoa > Chordata > Amphibia > Anura > Myobatrachidae > Pseudophryne > Pseudophryne corroboree. Next base: position 281,833 of record NW_026967576.1, on the reverse strand, counting down.
ATTAAATCCTAAAACCCAGCAACGGGGAACGCGGTCCGCCAGTGGCGTCCCCGTTGCTAGGGTCCGTGCGGCTTCAGCGCGCCCGGCGTCTAGCGTTGCTAGGGAGCCGGCGGCTGTACGTGCACGGCGTCCCTAGTTGCTAGGTGCCGGGTCGCACGGACAAGTGGACCCCGGCGCCTAACAGTACCCCCCCCCTTGAGGAGGGGTCAAGGAACCCCTAAAGCCAGGTTTCCGAGGAAATTCCCAAAAATATGCCCTCTTGATCCTCGGGGCATGAAGATTCTTATCCAGGGCCCAAGACTTTTCCTCCGGACCATAGCCTCTTCAGTGAACCAGAAAATAAAGCCGGCCCCGGGACAATTTGGAATCGAGAACCTTCTCCACCAAGAACTCCTGTTGTCCCTGTACATCCACCGGAGATCTACCCTGAGAGATCCTCCGAGGAAATCTACTGGAAGAAACGTATTGTTTCAACAGGGAACAATGAAACGTATTTCCAATCCTGAGAGATCTTGGTAAACGTAACCGAAAGGCAACTGGGTTGACTCTTTTAATAATAAGAAATGGCCCAATAAATTTGGGTCCCAATCTAGCCGAGGATTTTCGAAGCCTGATGTTACGAGTCGACAACCATACCCTATCTCCCACCTAAAAGTGCAAGGACGTCGGAGCCTGTCAGAAAATTTCTTCTCTCCAAAGGCCGCTTTTCTGAGAGCAAGGTGCACTTTTTTCCAAATGGCTCTGAGATGGGAGGTTAAGGTTAGCGAGGAGACTGAGGAATGATGAAAAAAAGAATTAGCTCTGGGGTGAAAACCAAAAACTGAAAAGAATGGAGACTCTTTAGTGGAGGAATGACAAGAATTATTGTAAGCAAACTCCGCCAACGGAAGAAACCAATCATTCTGGAGTTTGGCTGAATACAAGCGCAAACACTGTTTCAATGATTGGTTAACTCGCTCGGTTTGCCCGTTGGATTGTGGGTGGTAACCGGATGTTAATGACAATTTCATCTTTAATGAGGCACAAAAACATTTCCAGAATTGTGCAATGAATTGTGGACCCCGATCAGAAACAATATCAGTAGGCAACCCATGAAGTCTGAAAACATGGCGGAGAAACAAAACTGCCAACCCTTGGGCAGAAGGCAATCGGGGAAGAGCAATAAAATGAGCCATCTTGCTAAAACGGTCCACTACCACCCATATGACTCGGAATCCGGCTGAAAGGGGAATGTCAACCACAAAATCCATGGAAATATGAGACCATGGCCTGAGAGGAACATTTAAGGGCATAAGTTGCCCGATAGGCAAGGAACGGGGAACCTTATGCTGTGCACAAACCTGACATGAATAAACAAACTCCTTAACGTCTTTAGAAAGACCAGGCCACCATACTGAGCGAGAGACTAACTCCAAAGTCTTAGAGATTCCCGGATGCCCGGAAACTTTGTTATCATGGAATTCCGTTAAAACAGTAGCTCTCAAAAACTCAGGGACGTAAAGACGACCAGCAGGAGTATTTCCAGGAGCTTGGTGTTGAAGCTGTTTTAACTGGGTAAATAAATCTTGTGTGAGGCCTGCCCAGATGACCGAAGATGGAAGTATGGGAGTAACCGGACTGTTATTGTGAACCGGAAGAAAGCTGCGTGACAGGGCATCAGCCTTAGTATTCTTGGAACCAGGCCTGAAAGTGATTATAAATTTGAAACGAGTAAAAATAAAGCCCAACGTGCCTGCCGGGCATTAAGCCGCTTAGCCGATTCGATGTATTGCAGGTTTTTATGGTCAGTCAATACTGAAATAGTATGTTTTGCTCCCTCCAGCCAATGCCTCCACTCCTCGAAAGCCCACTTTACCGCCAGTAACTCCCGATTACCAACGTCATAGTTGGATTCAGCGGAGGAGAATTTACTGGACATAAAGGCACAAGGATGTAACTCCAGAGACTCCGGATCCTTTTGAGAAAGGATAGCCCCCACTCCAACCTCCGAGGCATCAACCTCCACAACAAAGGGCAATTCCGGATTGGGATGTCTGAGGACTGGAGCCGAGACAAAAGCTTGTTTCAAGGCCCGGAAGGACAACTCAGCTTCACGCGACCAGTTGGTAGGATCCGCGTCTTTCTTTGTCAGAGCTACAATGGGAGCAACCAGGTCAGAAAAAGAATGAATGAACCTCCTATAATAATTCGCAAACCCTAAAAAGCGCTGAATTGCTTTTAAATTGGTGGGTTGCGCCCAACTAAGGATGGCCTGGAGCTTCTTTGGTTCCATGGAAAATCCCTGAGGGGAAATAATGTACCCTAAAAAAGATACTTCCGTGACGTGAAACTCACACTTCTCCAGTTTGGCATATAAATGATTCTCGCGTAACTTCTGAAGAACCAGACGCACCTGGGTAACATGTTGTTCCATTAATTCAGAATAAATCAGGATGTCGTCTAAGTAAACGACCACGAATTTCCCTAGGAAGTCACAGAGCACATCGTTAATGAGGTCTTGAAAAACTGCTGGAGCATTAGACAAGTCGAACGGCATCATTAGGTACTCGTAGTGACCCGACTGAGTACTGAAGGCCGTCTTCCACTCATCTCCAGATTTAATTCGGATGAGGTTGTACGCTCCTCTAAGGTCAATTTTAGAAAAAATCACAGCCGAACATAACTGATCAAAGAGTACAGAAATCAGCGGCAAAGGATAAGTGTTTTTAACTGAGATCTTATTCAGGGCTCTAAAGTCAATGCAAGGTCTAAGCGAGCCATCCTTTTTCTCCACAAAGAAGAAGCCTGCACTTAAAGGAGATTTTGATGGTCTAATAAATCCTTTCTCTAGGCTCTCCTTAACATAATCATTCATAGCCGCAGTTTCTGGCCCGGATAATGCATATAGTCTTCTCTTTGGCAAAGCGGCACCAGGAATTAGCTCAATAGCACAATCATAAGGCCGATGGGGAGGCAGAATGTCCGCATTGCCTTTGGAAAAGACATCAGCAAACTCCTGGTATTCCACAGGAATGAGTTCTGGAATGATAGCTGCTACTCTGACTGGAAACGTAATACATTCCTTAGCACAAAAAGTACCCCATTGTGAAATCTCCCCTGACCGCCAATCAATGGTGGGATTATGAAAGGCCAGCCAAGGGTGACCCAGAACAACTGTAACTGCTGGGCAATGAGTAAGCTAGAACTCGATTTTTTCAGAATGTAGAGCTCCTACTGTAAGTAATACAGGGGGTGTACGGAGAGAAATAACCCCATTGGACAGTAGACTCCCATCTAAGCCATGCATGGTGACACACCTACCCAAAGGTAACTGAGGAATGCCTAAGGCCTTAGCCCAAGTTAAATCCATAAAGTTTCCTGCAGCTCCACTGTCGACAAAAGCCGACACCAAAGAACTAAGGCTGCCAAAGGAAACCTTAACTGGGACTAAAAGGGAGTTATTCGAGGAGATAAGCTGCAGACCTAGGTGAAGCCCCTCACAATTCACCTGGTCAAAGCGTTTCCCAACTTGTTCGGACAGTTACGAGCAAAATGTCCCTTACCCCCACAGTACAGACAAAGACCAGAATTTTGCCTTCTGGCTCTTTCCTCAGGAGACAGCCGAGAAAGACCCATCTGCATGGGCTCCTCTACGTCTTCAGGAATGGAATATAAACACGGACTTGATCTTACAGGTGCTCCTCTTTCAGCCCTCCGCTCTCTGAGACGCCGATCAATCTTAATAGAAAGCTCCATGAGTTTATCGAGTGTCTCAGGAGCGGGGTACTGGAGGAGACTGTCTTTTATAGACTCTGATAAGCCGAGGCGAAACTGACTGCGCAGGGCTGGGTCATTCCAGCCACAGTCGTTTGACCAACGGCGAAATTCAGTACAATAAACCTCTGCAGGATTTCTACCTTGTTTGAGAGCGCGCAGCTGACTTTCAGCAGACGCCTCTCTATCTGGGTCATCGTACAAAAGCCCTAAAGACTTAAAAAAAATGTCTACTGAGAACAACGCAGGATCCTCTGCCTTTAAACCAAATGCCCAGGTCTGAGGATCCCCCTGGAGTAAAGAAATAATAATCCCAACCCGTGAGATTCAGTACCAGAGGCAGTTGGTCTTAAACGAAAATAAAGTTTACAGGATTCTTTAAAATTAAAAAATCTTTTCTATCACCAGAAAAACGGTCAGGCAAATGCATCTTTGGTTCAGGGACTACCCTTGGGGAGGCTCGCAAAAGATCTTCCTGCGACTTCACCCGAAGAGAAAGTTTCTGAACCATCTGAGTAAGTTCTTGTATCTGATTGACTATGAGCTGACCAGGATTCGGCCCTAACCCAGTCGGATTCATGAGGCCAAAAATCCTTAACAAAACTGAATGAAAATGAAAAAATTAAACCCTGTTTAATTTTAATTTTTGATTTGGCCGGTAATAATGTTATGATTCCAGCACTCCTGGTCAGAGGAGATCTTATGGCAAGGACCGGAGCACTGGAACGGAATGCTGGAAAAGGGAATAGCCCCTGGCGCCCTAACTCTGTTGTCTCACCCGTGCTGTCAGAAATCCCTTGCGAGACTATGGTTTCTTGAGCCCTTGGCAGCCGCGTTTGAAGGGCGGATTATGTCTGACCAACTCCGATGCCCCCCGGTCTTAGTGAGAGACAAAGGGAAATCCGAGACAGGATGATAACAAGAGGCCCTCTAACTAAACAAACAGGCCAGGGGCTACGAGCTAACTAAAAACCTAAAGTATGTGCGGAGAAACCGCCAGGGAAAAGGACAACCAAAATCCACTTGTCCAATACTCCTACCCGGCACCGCCGAATACCAGAGTGGACCTGTGGAAGCGGAACCCTCCGCAAATGCTCCAAACACAAAATATAAAGGGTAAAGCCGCCGAGCCGCTACACACGGCAGAGCCGCGACTCACGAACACCACTGGATGTTAAACGGTGATCAGTCAGGACTCCAGGGACGAGATGATAACTCCCGAGTACAGGACTTCAGAGGACTGGAATGACCGGATACAGCAGGACTGGAAACAGACTCTCAGCAAACAAAGGCAGCATGCAGGAAGCTATTACCGGCGTCTGTGAGAAGCCCTGGGAGTGTACTTAACAGGGAGTCCTCCAATCAGCTGTTTAGAGGCTGATTGGACTAAATGCCGTGCAGCTGCCTTGCTGCACGGCCAGAGAACAGGTGAACGCATTAAATCCTAAAACCCGGCAACGGGGAACGCGGTCCGCCAGTGGCGTCCCCGTTGCTAGGGTCCGTGCGGCTTCAGCGCGCCCTGTGTCTAGCGTTGCTAGGGAGCCGGCGGCTGTACGTGCACGGCGTCCCTAGTTGCTAGGCACCGGGTCGCGCGGACAAGCGGACCCCGGCGCCTAACAGTAGGCTGCTAGAAGATTGCCAGAAAGGGGGCGTTACTGGGTGTCAACTGACCATTTTCAGTGAGTGTTTGCAAAAACGCAGGCATGTCTGAAAAATCGCAGGCATGGCTGGGCGGGTGTATGACGTCAAATCCAGACGCGAATAGGCTGAAGTGATCGCTAGTGCTGAGTAGGTTCAGAGCTACTCAGAAACTGCACAAACTGTTTTTGCAGCGCTCGGCTGCACATGCGTTCGCACTTCTGCCAAGCTAAAATACACTCCCAAGTGGGCGGAGGCATAGCGTTTGCACGGCTGCTAAAACTAGCTAGCGAGCGATCAACTCGGAATGACCCCCACAGTCCCTTGCCATGGTAATGTGAGATATATGCGCACACACACACACACAGGAAAATGTCAGTTTCCCTCACAGCACCTTCGGAGTGTCACAGAGTATGAGGAACCATCCACACAGCACCCTATCTACCTAATATTATGATAAAAGCCCGGCACTGACCAGCTACCTTTAATAGGGCAGCCAGTACCATTTAATTACACTCCCCCCCTCTATAACCCCCTGGTACCGCAGAGGTATGCTGGAGTTGTCTGGAGGGGCAGCGCTTCCCTGTCAGCATTCTGTAGTGAGATCTGCTGGGAGAAAATGGCGCTGGTGAGCTGCTGGGTCTGCCCTGAGTGAAAACCCCGTCCCCCTGTAATGGCGCGCGGCTTCCCGCCCTTTTGTTTATACTGGCCTTGTGGTATTATGTCTGAGAGTGGGATACAGCCCCAGTCAGACCAGTGTAGGGTAGTCTTACTGGCTCCGAACAACCCTCATAGCGCTGAAAAATATGTTGCTGAACCTTGCAGGAGCGCAGCCTGCAACCAGAGCTGTGCTCCCACTCTTGTGCCGCCATACCCGCCGGTGACCCACTAACTGGGACGCCAGCGCTGTACTTACCACTCTTCATGTCTTCTGGCTGTTAAGGGTGGCGGCGTGCTGCGGGAGTGTGCGGTCGCCATAGTGGGGCTTGCGGACATTTCCCTCAGGAGCTCAGTGTCCTGTCAGTGGAGTAATGGAGCCATTAACTCTGTATTAATTCGGCCATTCTCCCCCCTAAGTCCCATGAAGCCGGCAGACTGGTGCCAAACAGCCTCCTGTAAAATAACAAACTCTAGAACACAATAAAACTAAGAAAACTCCTAGGAGCTCCCCTAGCTGTGACCGGCTCCTTCGGGCACATAAACTAAACTGAGTCTGGTAGGAGGGGCATAGAGGGAGGAGCCAGCACACAGTGTTAAACTCTTAAAGTGTCCTTGGCTCTTAGTGAACCAGTCTATACCCCCACGGTACTAAATGGAACCCCAGTATCCTCTAGGACATGAGAAATATCCTTAAAGCACAGAAACAATTCAAGTTACATTATAGTATTGCAAGTAAGTAAAACAGATACATATCAGGAGCCAAAAGCCTATGGGGGTCATTCAGACCCAGCCGCAATAGCGGCCCGCAGCAGTTTGCTGGTGGTGGCAAAATACACATGCGCAGCGGCCACGCAGACACACATTGCGGTCGCATCCCTGAGGTGTGAACGCGGGCGGGCCGGGACCATTCTCCGGGGGGCTGTGATGTCACATCTGCGATCATCTCTGATTAACCCCCTATAAGCTTCCAGAGTGCACCTCACATCTCATCTTTTCCAAGTTACTACAAATGATATGAGATCGGTAGCAGCACTACTTTCAGGATTATTACACAGAACACACACAACTACTGCCAGTCCTGTCTCTCCCACTACTGCCAGTCCCGTCTCCCCTCACTACTGCCACCGACCTAGTCTCCCACCACTACTGCAACCCACCCTGTCTCCCCCCACTACTGTCACCCCCCCACTACTGCCACCCGCCCCACCTCCCTGACACCTTAGCTCTGCTTGGGGACAAGATTCTCAGAGTCACTGCCTACTGCAGTCCCTACTACTACTAACCACCCTGTCTCCCTCCTCTATTGCCATCCGCCCTGTCTCCCCCTAGTACTGCCACCCACCCTGTCTCCCCCCACTATTGCCACCCACCTTGTCTCCCCGCGGCTACTGTCACCCGCACTGTCTCCCCCCACTACTGCCAGCCACTGTGTCTCCCCCCGACACCTCAGCACTGCTTGAGGACAATATTACCCACTGACAGTGCCTTCGGCAGGCCCCACTACAGCACTAGTGCCACAACTCTGTCTCCCCCTCTGACATCTCAGCACTGCTTGGAGATTCTTGGTACTGCTGGTAAGAGTCCTTCATCTGCAGATGGAAGTAAGAAAGCAGGGCAGTAATGAGGCAGAAGCTGCTTCTGTTACCATGGATCCTGATCATGTAGGATTGGGAGTCAGTAAGATTATGTAATAGAGTCACCATCTTACAGGCAGCCGGTGAAGGGAGTAGAGAATGGGTGTTATGTGGCAGGAACGGGCTGGTTAGGTAACAGACTGGCTGCTGCAATCTGTACAAGCTACAAGCGGTGCAATTCTATTGCTAGGAGATCCAGGTAGAGGACATTGCAGTAGTCTATTTGTGATGATACAAGTGTATGTATGACTGTAGGTAGATCTTCTGAGGGAAATAAGTGCTGGAGTCTGGCTCTGTTCCTCAGATGAGGATCTGATTGTGGCTGATACGTGATGTCTAAGTTTCACTCCACAATCCAGGACACCAAGATTCCACACATGATCCGCATTTTGTAACTCTGAACCTCCAAGCGTAAGTCTGGTTGGTTTGCAAAGCTGAACTGTAGCCCTGCCCTTTGTTGGTGAGCTTCTATCTTATGATAGACCTGTTTCACCAGGACTGAGTCACAGCCAACTGGCTTCACCCACACCTGGAGCTCAACTAGACAACCATTTAGGATTGGTACTGGGTTCTCAGTACCCTGAGCAAAAGACAGATCATCTTCATAGCAGTGGTAGATGAGTACATGACGTCTGATTATTTCACCATGCGGTAGCATGTATATTGCAAAAAGCATAGGAGATAGGATAAGAATCTTGAAGAACATCATATGGCAATAAGTATACCCCAGAAGATTAAAATGGTTTCTCACCTGACTGATGTCTACAAGAGCTGATTTACTTCTCAGAGTATGGAAATGGCTTCTCACCTGTGTGACTTCGAAGATGTGTATAAAGTTGTGATTTCCAGGTAAAACATTTCCCACACTCAGAGCAAGAAAATGGCTTCTCACCTGTGTGACTTCTCTGATGTTTAACAAGATCTGATTTGTATGCAAAACATTTTCCACACTCAGAACATGGAAATGGATTCTCACCTGTGTGACTTCGCTGATGTTTAACAAGATTTGATTTCTGTGTAAAACATTTCCCGCATTTAGAGCAAGAAAATGGCTTCTCACCTGTGTGAGTTCTCTGATGTTTAACAAGATCTGCTTTGCGTGCAAAACATTTCCCACACTCAGAACATGGAAATGGCTTCTCACCTGTGTGAGTTTTCTGATGTTTAATAAGATCTGATTTCTGTGTAAAACATTTCCCACACTCAGAACATGGAAATGTATTCTCACCTGTGTGACTTCGCTGATGATTAACAAGATGTGATTTCTGTGTAAAACATTTCCCGCACTCGGAGCAAGAAAACAGTTTCTCACCTGTGTGACTTCTCTGATGTGTAACAAGATGTGATTTATGTGTAAAACATTTCCCACACTCAGAACATGGAAATGTATTCTCACCTGTGTGACTTCGCTGATGCTTAACAAGATGTGATTTCTGTGTAAAACATTTCCCGCACTCGGAGCAAGAAAATGGTTTCTCACCTGTGTGACTTCTCTGATGTGTAACAAGATGTGATATCCGTGTAAAACATGTCCCACACTCAGAGCATGGAAATGGCTTCTCATCTTTGTGACTTTGCTGACGTGCAACAAGATGTGATTTCCGTGCAAAACATTTCCCACACTAAGAACATGGAAATGGCCTCTCACCTGTGTGACTTCTCTGATGTATAACAAGATGTGATTTCTGGATAAAACACTTCGCACACTCAGAGCAAGAAAATGGCTTCTCACCTGTGTGACTTCTGTTATGTATAACAAGATGTGATTTCTGGATAAAACATTTCCCACACTCAGAGCAAGAAAATGGCCTCTCACCGGTGTGACTTCTCTGATGTTTAACAAGATCTGATTTCTGTGTAAAACATTTCTCACACTCAGAACATGGAAAGGGCCTCTTACCTGCCTTAGCTGGCTGATGGATAATAAGCTTTGTGTTCTGTATAAAACATTTGGCATCTATAGAACAGGGAAACTCCATATCTACTGTCAGAGCTGTAACAGATGCACCAATATCAGAGTGATCAGGAGAACATTTCCCAGGATCAGAGGGATCAGCTGATAGAGCTGGATGTATAATTGGGGTAATGGGGTTATCTCCTGGAGAATCCTGTCTACTGTCATTATCATTTATGTCACAATCCGGGGATAACATTAGATGTCCTTCTGTGATATTCCTGCTTGTGTGTCCATCTGCTGGAAATAAAATACATTATGGAAATGTGACATTTTCTGTAACAATATTAATCTTGTAAACAATAGGAGAAGACGACTGTCTGGGACACTTAATTGTAAATGTGTGTGTATAATAAAACATCATTTTTAATGAAGGCTTTATAATATTGTGTCTCAGACTATCATTGTGTCCACCCTCCTGAGAACACTCACAATAACAAATGTAATATTATAATAAGACTTAGATATATCTCTCTCTTGTACTGGTAACTAACCATGAAGAATAAATGGAGATGTAGTCACTCGGCAAGTCCTATGTCAGCACCAATGTAAAACAATGGATGGGGAACATATCGTATGAACTGGAGATTCTAGCTGAACAATAACATCAGTCGTATAAGCTAATGGGTCAGAGAAATGTCTCCTAACGTTACTCCTGGAAGCATTGGTAAGGAAGCATTCCTTTATGTGTGTGCTCATACGCTGGTAAGCCTGTACAAGTGTTACTAACCCTTATATAAAGTATATTGCTACAGCAGAGTAGGTGTGGAACAAGGTACTTTACATGCAATACGCCATATGATACCCTGTAATCATCATCATCTGCTAGGTTATAATCCACTCTTACACCCCCATCATCAGTGTTTTACCTCTATTCTCTCAATAGTAATAAGGATGATGTGTGTACGATAAGTATGATATAGAGAATGACATATCAGAATCTATACAGCTGCCGCCATACTTCTGCTTCTCATACGTGTGCTACTGGCAACAGTAAACATCTGAGTGAGAGTGCAGGGAAGACAGCAGAGTCTGATGAGAAAGAGATTGGATCTGCCTTTGCAGGGATGTACCACACTTGTTAGTATATAAAATAATAAATAAGAGGTCCGTGGCCTGAGTCCATCTAGATGTGTTTTCTGGATCTCTCCTCACTAAGGGGTTTCTTATCTACCTTACCTGATAGCTTACCATGCCTTCAAAAAAGGTTAAGAAGGTACCAAATCGGCCCCACCTGTGCATCTGTTTGGTACCTCAAATTCAGTTGGTCCTTCTGAGACTGATACAACATCATCTGCTTCTTCTTGTCAGACGCACAGCCCAGCTGTAATGGCTGAAGACATCTTAAGACACTCTAGATGGTCCTGTTACTCTACGCTCTATACATTCTATGTTATCTAGATTTAAGGACTGAAATAACCTCAGAACTTAACTCTAATATTCAAGCTTTGAGGTCCAGTATCAGTGAGATTGGCACTCATACAGACTAAGATGAAAGAGATTGTTGCGTCTCACAAAGATCTGATTTCAGCACATGACACCCTTCAGGAAGACCTGGTCTCTATTCGTTATAAAGTCATTGATTTAGAAGACTGGTCTCGGAGAAATAATATCAGAATAATGGGCGTTCCGGATTCTGTTACAAATGCAGAGCTTTATGATTATGCCACGGTCCTCTTTTCAGAAACTTCCACCAAAGGCTTCTGCTGCTGACCATCTTATTGATAGGATCCATAGACTCCCAAAGTCCAAACAGGCCTCTATCCAAGCACACTCTGCTCGGGGTCCACTTTTTCACATTAAAGAACGCATTCTACAAGCCGCTTTGTCTTCCTCATCCACAGCTTAGTGCCTGGATAATCTGCGCTATTTCCGTATATTTCTCCTGCGACACTGGCCAAAAGGCGTCTATTCCACCCAAGGAAATGTGCAATACAAATGGGGCTTTCCTACTAAGCTTATTGTAATGCGATACAGCGCCTTCACAGTGATACCTTCACCCGAGGATGGTCCTGCTATTCTGAAAAAGTGGGACATTCCTGTTGACAGTCCTTCATGACACTTTACCTAAACCAATCCCGGAGGAGTTGTCTTCCGTCTCCAAGTAATATGATAAAGGAGTAAGAATGTTACAGACACTCAGAGTCTGTTTCCTACTGTAACATGTGCCAACTGGGACTAAGTTACTGGGCATGGATCTATTTTTTTTGCTCTTGTTATGGGTATAAAACGTATATTTTTATCTTTATTTCCTATGCTATATAATTGCTATATGATCTGATATTCTTTCCACTGTTACGTTTCATAATACCTTTCTAGCATGTTTGGGTGTTCAGGTAAAGCATGACTGATTCATGTAACATCCTGTTGCCCTTATACCTGTGTTGGTAGAACATACATTGGATATCAGGCCAGGATACATTGGTTACATTGAGATTTGAGATTTCTTTCTACAATTGTTACTATGCTGATTAGATTTTGCACTCTCGCATGGCTACTTGGGGTAGTCGGTGGGTTTCCCTTTTAGGCCCGACCACCACCTTTTTCTACCTTTCTGTCACGGTACCCTAGTGACGGAATCTATAGCTCCTTTATGGACGCTATTTCTGTTTGTCTCCCATATTTGTTCCCTATTTTATTTCTTATGTTGATAGTTTGAAGTATGCACACGCCCTACAGACTCTATTGGACTTTGCACAGATGATCTTAGATGTTTCATACAATGATCTGATCTCTCTCTATCACGGCGACGTTTTTAAGTCTTAATGTAAAAGGTCCTCATTCTCCCAGTAAGAGACGTCTTGCAATAAAATATTTCGCTGACCAGAAGGCGGCGGTGGTAGCCATTCAGGAAACACATGTTCCATTGCACTCTCCCCCTCAGTTTACCAATAACTACCCAGCATGCTATATCTCCTATGGTGCAGCCATCTTTTCTAATAGATCCTGCCCCTTTCACCTGGACAGCAAGTGGGTGGATTGCAATGGTAGATATTGGATTCTAGTTGGGAAAATTCTTTATAAATACGTCCCCCTCACTTCTCTCTATGCTCCCAATGCCAGACAGCCCCGATTACTTAGAGAAAGAAGGCCATCAATCAAGTGCGAGGGGACAGGTAATAAACACGGAATGTGCAGGATTCTGAATGTGAGGGAAGAGCAGGAGTATAATAGGGACTGATGGCTCCTGATGTATGAGATACACCAGAGAGTGTGGGGAGGAGACTGGTCAGAACTATGGGCTGGTAATAATAAGATTTTACTTACCGATAAATCTATTTCTCGTAGTCCGTAGTGGATGCTGGGACTCCGTAAGGACCATGGGGAATAGCGGCTCCGCAGGAGACAGGGCACAATAATAAAAGCTTAAGGATCAGGTGGTGTGCACTGGCTCCTCCCCCTATGACCCTCCTCCAAGCCTCAGTTAGGATACTGTGCCCGGACGAGCGTACATAATAAGGAAGGATATTGAATCCCGGGTAAGACTCATACCAGCCACACCAATCACACCGTACAACTTGTGATCTGAACCCAGTTAACAGTATGATAAATACAAAGGAACCTCTGAAAAGATGGCTCACAACAATAATAACCCGAATTTTTGTAACAATAACTATATACAAGTATTGCAGACAATCCGCACTAGGGATGGGCGCCCAGCATCCACTACGGACTACGAGAAATAGATTTATCGGTAAGTAAAATCTTATTTTCTCTGACGTCCTAGTGGATGCTGGGACTCCGTAAGGACCATGGGGATTATACCAAAGCTCCCAAACGGGCGGGAGAGTGCGGATGACTCTGCAGCACCGAATGAGAGAACTCCAGGTCCTCCTCAGCCAGGGTATCAAATTTGTAGAATTTAGCAAACGTGTTTGCCCCTGACCAAGTAGCTGCTCGGCAAAGTTGTAAAGCCGAGACCCCTCGGGCAGCCGCCCAAGATGAGCCCACTTTCCTTGTGGAATGGGCTTTTACTGATTTTGGCTGTGGCAAGCCTGCCACAGAATGTGCAAGCTGAATTGTACTACAAATCCAACGAGCAATCGTCTGCTTTGAAGCAGGAGCACCCAGTTTGTTGGGTGCATACAGGATAAACAGCGAGTCAGATTTTCTGACTCCAGCCGTCCTGGAAACATATATTTTCAAGGCCCTGACAACGTCAAGCAACTTAGAGTCCTCTAAGTCCCTAGTAGCCGCAGGTACCACAATAGGTTGGTTCATGTGAAATGCAGAAACCACCTTAGGTAGAAATTGAGGACGAGTTCTCAATTCTGCCCTGTCAGAATGAAAAATTAAGTAAGGGCTTTTATATGATAAAGCCGCCAATTCTGACACACGCCTGGCTGAAGCCAAGGCTAACAGCATCGTCACCTTCCATGTGAGATATTTTAAGTCCACAGTGGTAAGTGGTTCAAACCAATGTGACTTTAGAAAACTCAACACAACATTGAGATCCCAAGGTGCCACTGGAGGCACAAAAGGAGGCTGTATATGCAGCACCCCTTTTACAAATGTCTGAACTTCAGGTACTGAAGCCAGTTCTTTCTGGAAGAAAATCGACAGGGCTGAAATTTGAACCTTAATGGACCCTAATTTTAGGCCCATAGACAGTCCTGTTTGCAGGAAATGAAGGAAACGACCCAGTTGAAATTCCTCTGTAGGGGCCTTCTTGGCCTCACACCACGCAACATATTTACGCCAAATGCGGTGATAATGTTTTGCGGTTACGTCCTTCCTGGCTTTGACCAGGGTAGGGATGACTTCTTCTGGAATGCCTTTTTCCTTCAGGATCCGGCGTTCAACCGCCATGCCGTCAAACGCAGCCGCGGTAAGTCTTGGAACAGACAAGGCCCCTGCTGTAGCAGGTCCTTTCTTAGAGGTAGAGGCCACGGTTCGTCCGTGAGCATCTCTTGAAGTTCCGGGTACCAAGTCCTTCTTGGCCAATCCGGAACCACGAGTATAGTTCTTACTCCTCTCCTTCTTATGATTCTCAGTACTTTTGGTATGAGAGGCAGAGGAGGGAACACATACACTGAATGGTACACCCACGGCGTTACCAGAGCGTCCACCGCTATTGCCTGAGGGTCCCTTGACCTGGCGCAATATCTGTCCAGTTTTTTGTTTAGACGGGACGCCATCATGTCCACCTTTGGTTTTTCCCAACGGTTTACAATCAGGTGGAAGACTTCTGGGTAAAGTCCCCACTCTCCCGGGTGAAGGTCGTGTCTGCTGAGGAAGTCTGCTTCCCAGTTGTCCACTCCCGGAATGAACACTGCTGACAGTGCTATCACATGATTTTCCGCCCAGCGAAGAATCCTTGCAGCTTCTGCCATTGCCCTCCTGCTTCTCGTGCCGCCCTGTCTGTTTACGTGGGCGACTGACGTGATGTTGTCCGATTGGATCAACACCGCCTGACCCTGAAGCAGAGGTTTTGCTTGACTTAGGGCATTGTAAATGGCCCTTAGTTCCAGAATGTTTATATGAAGAGATGTTTCCATGCTTGATCACAAGCCCTGGAAATTCCTTCCCTGTGTGACTGCTCCCCAGCCTCTCAGGCTGGCATCCGTGGTTACCAGGATCCAATCCTGAATGCCAAATCTGCGGCCCTCTAGTAGATGAGCACTCTGCAGCCACCACAGGAGAGACACCCTTGTCCTTGGCGACAGGGTTATCCGCTGATGCATCTGAAGATGCGAACCGGACCATTTGTCCAGTAGATCCCACTGAAATGTTTTTGCATGGAATCTTCCGAATGGAATCGCTTCGTAAGAAGCCACCATTTTTCCCAGGACCCTCGTGCACTGATGCACTGAGACCTGGCCTGGTTTTAGGAGGTTCCTGACTAGCTCGGATAACTCCCTGGCCTTCTCCTCTGGGAGAAACACCTTCTTCTGGACTGGGTCCAGAATCATTCCTAGGAACAGTAGACGTGTCGTTGGAATCAGCTGCGATTTTGGAATATTTAGAATCCACCCGTGCTGACGTAAAACTACCTGAGATAGTGCCACTCCGACTTTTAACTGTTCCCTGGTCCTTGCCCTTATCAGGAGATCGTCCAAGTAAGGGATAATTAAGATGCCTTTTCTTCGTAGAAGAATCATCATTTCGGCCATTACCTTGGTAAAGACCCGAGGTGCCGTGGACAATCCAAACGGCAGCGTCTGAAACTGATAATGACAGTTTTGTACTACAAACCTGAGGTACCCTTGGTGAGAAGGGTATATTGGGACGTGGAGATAAGCATCTTTGATGTCCAGAGACACCATATAGTCCCCTTCTTCCAGGTTCGCTATCACTGCTCTGAGTGACTCCATCTTGAATTTGAACCTTTTTATGTAAGTGTTCAAGGATTTCAGATTTAAAATTGGTCTCACCGAGCCGTCCGGCTTCGGTACCACGAACAGCGTGGAATAATACCCCTTTCCCTGTTGTAAGAGGGGGACCTTGATTATCACCTGCTGGGAATACAGCTTGTGAATGGCTTCCAAAACTGCCTCCCTGTCGGAGGGAGACTTTGGTAAAGCAGACTTCAGGAACCGA